>NC_141544.1:60155274-60305274 GCF_021556685.1 Rattus norvegicus | reverse complement strand
GAGCCAAGCCCATTGTGAGTGGTATAATTACTGAGCTAATGTTCCTAGAGTTCATAAGAAAGCTGACTGACCAAGGCAGTGATCTGTTCTCCCCTATGGCCTCTGCATCAGCTAGCTCCTACCTTCAAGGTTTTTTTGACTGTTTGGGTTCGTGTTCAGACTCCTTTAAGTGGTCAGCAGTGATGTGGTCCTGTACGCCAAATAACCTCTCTGCTCTCTGAGTTACTTTGGGTATGGTGTTTCACAACCGCAACAGAAATCCTAAACCAAACACTCTCCAGACAAGCAATTTTATGGTCTTTATCTTAAAAATGTGACAACATCAATTAAAAAACATGAAGTCGAGTTAGTGTTGGCTAACTATCTGGAGAATGAGGCATGTCCTGGAATGTGGCTGACAACCTGCTCTCGCTCCACTCAAGTCCACAGGATTTCTGTATTGCAGGAACTAACATTTGTGACTATCTTCTGCTGTGGTTTCATCCATTTTTTAGTTTATACAGGTCTTATGCACGCACGTGTGTGTGTGTGTGTGTGTGTGTGTGTGTGTGTGTGTGTATGTGTGTGTGTGTGCGCGCATGCGCGTGCGTGTGTGTGTGTTGTGTGTGTGTCTCTCTCTCTCTGTGTGTGTGTGTGTGTGTGTGTGTGTGTATTATATTGGTAAGTTATGTCTGGAAATGTGTCTTGCTAAAACTTTTCCACCACCTCTGGTTCTTGGAATCATTCTGAACATTTTTATGCATAGACTCAAGCTTGAGAACGGAGTATATTATAGAAAACCTATTCAAGGCTCAGCACTGAATAAGCTAAGCTAACTGAGTAGACCACTTATTAGATGGCGGTCCCAATGCTTACATTCTCAATGTCCTGCTTAGAAAAAGTCTAGGTTTTCATCTCTAAGTGACGGATAATGAAGTCTTGAGGAAGAAGGCTGTGGTGAGTTGTCTATTTAATGTCACATGATAGAGGCAGGAGTGTATTAAAAACGGAAACAAAACTCAACGTGAGTGCACTACATGCACTAATACATCAATGCTATCACTGTATGTTTGGAATATTTATGTTTGCCATGGTTTTGCATATACATCGTTCCTGTGTGTTGCAATCTACATTCAGTCTCACTTTGTGGAGTAAAGAGATCCATTGGTTGGCAGGTTAGTCTATTAATAATTAAAAGTTTCTGTTCTGTTTTTCTAATACTCAACCTACAGTATAATTTTCTAGGATCGCAATTATGAAACATATTTTATATCATAATACATAGTAAAATAAGAAAGACTTATAAAACATTAAAATGAGAACACATATTATTAGTTGGTGGAGGATAGAAAATTTTACAAAACCTAATTAATACAACATTTTAGAGCAGCTCTCTGCCCCCAGACCCTGTGAGAGAGAGACCCAACCGCATGGTAAGGTGGGCACTCCTGAGGCTGCAGAGCGGAAGAGACCACCAACACTGCTCACCCCTGCCCACATCCCTGGCCCAAGAGGAAACTGTATAAGGCCTCTGGGCTGCCGTGGGGGAGGTCCCAGGAGCGGCAGGACCCCTGTTCCTGAGACACCACCAGAACCAGAAGGAAACAGACCGGATAAACAGTTCTCTGCACCCAAATCCCGTGGGAGGGAGAGCTGAACCTTCAGAGAGGCAGACAAGCCTGGAAAACCAGAAGAGACTGCTCTCTGCACACACATCTCGGACGCCAGAGGAAAAAGCCAAAGACCATCTGGAACCCTGGTGCACTGAAGCTCCCGGAAACGGCGGCACAGGTCTTCCTGGTTGCTGCCGCTGCAGAGAGCCCATGGGTAGCACCCCACGAGCGAACTTGAGCCATGGGACCACAGGTAAGACCAACTTTTCTGCTGCAAGAAAGCTGCCTAGTGAACTCAAGACACAGGCCCACAGGAACAGCTGAAGACCTGTAGAGAGGAAAAACCACACGCCGGAAAGCAGAACACTCTGTCCCCATAACTGACTGAAAGAGAGGAAAACAGGTCTACAGCACTCCTGACACACAGGCTTATAGGACAGTCTAGCCACTGTCAGAAATAGCAGAACAAAGTAACACTAGAGATAATCTGATGGCGAGAGGCAAGCGCAGGAAACCAAGAAACAGAAACCAAGACTACATGGGACCATCGGAGCCCAATTCTCCCATCAAAACAAACATGGAATATCCAAACACACCAGAAAAGCAAGATCTAGTTCCAAAATCATTTTTGATCATGATGCTGGAGGACTTCAAGAAAGACGTGAAGAACTCCCTTAGAGAACAAGTAGAAGCCTACAGAGAGGAATCACAAAAATGCCTGAAAGAATCGCAAAAATCCCTGAAAGAATTCCAGGAAAACATAAATAAACAAGTAGAAGCCCATAGAGAGGAGACACAAAAATCCCTGAAAGAATTCCAGGAAAACATAAATAAACAAGTAGAAGCTCATAGAGAGGAGACACAAAAATCCCTGAAAAAATTCCAGGAAAACACAATCAAACAGTTGAAGGAATTAAAAATGGAAATAGAAGCAATCAAGAAAGAACACATGGAAACAACCCTGGATATAGAAAACCAAAAGAAGAGACAAGGAGCTGTAGATACAAGCTTCACCAACAGAATACAAGAGATGGAAGAGAGAATCTCAGGAGCAGAAGATTCCATAGAAATCATTGACTCAACTGTCAAAGATAATGTAAAGCAGAAAAAGCTACTGGTCCAAAACATACAGGAAATCCAGGACTCAATGAGAAGATCAAACCTAAGGATAATAGGTATAGAAGAGAGTGAAGACTCCCAGCTCAAAGGACCAGTAAATATCTTCAACAAAATCATAGAAGAAAACTTCCCTAACCTAAAAAAAGAGATACCCATAGACATACAAGAAGCCTACAGAATTCCAAATAGATTGGACCAGAAAAGAAACACCTCCCGTCGAATAATTGTCAAAACACCAAACGCACAAAATAAAGAAAGAATATTAAAAGCAGTAAGGGAAAAAGGTCAAGTAACATATAAAGGGAGACCTATCAGAATCACACCAGACTTCTCGCCAGAAACTATGAAGGCCAGAAGATCCTGGACTGATGTTATACAGACCCTAAGAGAACACAAATGCCAGCCCAGGTTACTGTATCCAGCAAAACTCTCAATTAACATTGATGGAGAAACCAAGATATTCCATGACAAAACCAAATTTGCACAATATCTTTCTACAAATCCAGCACTACAAAGGATAATAAATGGTAAAGCCCAACATAAGGAGGCAAGCTATACCCTAGAAGAAGCAAGAAACTAATCGTCTTGGCAACAAAACAAAGAGAATGAAAGCACACAAACATAACCTCACATCCAAATATGAATATAACAGGAAGCAATAATCACTATTCCTTAATATCTCTCAATATCAATGGCCTCAACTCCCCAATAAAAAGACATAGATTAACAAACTGGATACACAACGAGGACCCTGCATTCTGCTGCCTACAGGAAACACACCTCAGAGACAAAGACAGACACTACCTCAGAGTGAAAGGCTGGAAAACAACTTTCCAAGCAAATGGTCAGAAGAAGCAAGCTGGAGTAGCCATTCTAATATCAAATAAAATCAATTTCCAACTAAAAGTCATCAAAAAAGATAAGGAAGGACACTTCATATTCATCAAAGGAAAAATCCACCAAGATGAACTCTCAATCCTAAATATCTATGCCCCAAATACAAGGGCAACTACATACGTAAAAGAAACCTTACTAAAGCTCAAAGCACACATTGCATCTCACACAATAATAGTGGGAGATTTCAACACCCCACTCTCATCAATGGACAGATCATGGAAACAGAAATTAAACAGTGATGTCGACAGACTAAGAGAAGTCATGAGCCAAATGGACTTAACGGATATTTATAGAACATTCTATCCGAAAGCAAAAGGATATACCTTCTTCTCAGCTCCTCATGGTACTTTCTCCAAAATTGACCATATAATTGGTCAAAAAACGGGCCTCAACAGGTACAGAAAGATAGAAATAATCCCATGCGTGCTATCGGACCACCACGGCCTAACACTGGTCTTCAATAACAATAAGGGAAGAATGCCCACATATACGTGGAAATTGAACAATGCTCTACTCAATGATAACCTGGTCAAGGAAGAAATAAAGAAAGAAATTAAAAACTTTTTAGAATTTAATGAAAATGAAGATACAACATTCCCAAACTTATGGGACACAATGAAAGCTGTGCTAAGAGGAAAACTCATAGCGCTGAGTGCCTGCAGAAAGAAACAGGAAAGAGCATATGTCAGCAGCTTGACAGCACACCTAAAAGCTCTAGAACAAAGAGAAGCAAATAGACCCAGGAGGAGTAGAAGGCAGGAAATAATCAAACTCAGAGCTGAAATCAACCAAGTAGAAACAAAAAGGACCATAGAAAGAATCAACAGAACCAAAAGTTGGTTTTTGAGAAAATCAACAAGATAGATAAACCCTTAGCCATACTAACGAGAGGAAACAGAGAGTGTGTCCAAATTAACAAAATCAGAAATGAAAAGGGAGACATAACTACAGATTCGGAGGAAATTCAAAAAATCATCAGATCTTACTATAAAAGCCTGTATTCAACAAAACTTGAAAATCTTCAGGAAATGGACAATTTCCTAGACAGATACCAGGTATCGAAGTTAAATCAGGAACAGATAAACCAGTTAAACAACCCCAAACTCCTAAGGAAATAGAAGCAGTCATTAACGGTCTCCCAACCAAAAAGAGCCCAGGTCCAGACGGGTTTAGTGCAGAATTCTATCAAACCTTCATAGAAGACCTCATACCAATATTATCCAAACTATTCCACAAAATTGAAACAGATGGAGCACTACCGAATTCCTTCTACGAACCCACAATTACTCTTATACCTAAACCACCCAAAGACACAACAAAGAAAGAGAACTTCAGACCAATTTCCCTTATGAATATCGATGCAAAAATACTCAATAAAATTCTGGCAAACCGAATTCAAGAGCACATCAAAACAATAGTCCACCATGATCAAGTAGGCTTCATCTCAGGCATGCAGGGATGGTTTAATATCATCAACGTGATCCATTATATAAACAAACTGAAAGAACAGAACCACATGATTATTTCATTAGATGCTGAGAAAGCATTTGACAAAATTCAAAACCCCTTCATGATAAAAGTCCTGGAAAGAATAGGAATTCAAGGCCCATACCTAAACATAGTAAAAGCCATATACAGCAAACCAGTTGCTAACATTAAACTAAATGGAGAGAAACTTGAAGCAATCCCACTAAAATCAGGGACTAGACAAGGCTGCCCACTCTCTCCCTACTTATTCAATATAGTTCTTGAAGTTCTAGCCAGAGCAATCAGACAACAAAAGGAGATCAAGGGGATACAGATCAGAAATAAGAGGTCAAAATATCACTTTTTGCAGATGACATGATAGTATATTTAAGTGATCCCAAAAGTTCCACCAGAGAACTACTAAAGCTGATAAACAACTTCAGCAAAGTGGCTGGGTATAAAATTAACTCAAATAAATCAGTTGCCTTCCTCCATACAAAAGAGAAACAAGCCGAGAAAGAAATTAGGGAAACGACACCCTTCATAATAGACCCAAATAATATAATGTACCTCGGTGTGACTTTAACCAAGCAAGTAAAAGATCTGTACAATAAGAACTTCAAGACACTGAGGAAAGAAATTGAAGAAGACCTCAGAAGATGGAAAGATCTCCCATGCTCATGGATTGGCAGGATTAATATAGTAAAAATGGCCATTTTACCAAAAGCAATCTACAGATTCAATGCAATCCCCATCAAAATACCAATCCAATTCTTCAAAGAGTTAGACAGAACAATTCGCAAATTCATCTGGAATAACAAAAAACCCAGGATAGCTAAAGCTATCCTCAACAATAAAAGGACTTCAGGGGGAATCACTATCCCTGAACTCAAGCAGTATTACAGAGCAATAGTGATAAAAACTGCATGGTATTGGTACAGAGACAGACAGATAGACCAATGGAATAGAATTGAAGACCCAGAAATGAACCCACACACCTATGGTCACTTGATTTTTGACAAAGGAGCCAAAACCATCCAATGGAAAAAAGATAGCATTTTCAGCAAATGGTGCTGGTTCAACTGGAGGGCAACATGTAGAAGAATGCAGATCGATCCATGCTTATCACCCTGTACAAAGCTTAAGTCCAAGTGGATCAAGGACCTCCACATCAAACCAGACACACTCAAACTAATAGAAGAAAAACTAGGGAAGCATCTGGAACACATGGGCACTGGAAAAAATTTCCTGAACAAAACACCAATGGCTTATGCTCTAAGATCAAGAATCGACAAATGGGATCTCATAAAACTGCAAAGCTTCTGTAAGGCAAAGGACACTGTGGTTAGGACAAAACGGCAACCAACAGATTGGGAAAAGATCTTTACCAATCCTACAACAGATAGAGGCCTTATATCCAAAATATACAAAGAACTCAAGAAGTTAGACCGCAGGGAAACAAATAACCCTATTAAAAAATGGGGTTCAGAGCTAAACAAAGAATTCACAATTGAGGAATGCCGAATGGCTGAGAAACACCTAAAGAAATGTTCGACATCTTTAGTCATAAGGGAAATGCAAATCAAAACAACCCTGAGATTTCACCTCACACCAGTGAGAATGGCTGAGATCAAAAACTCAGGTGACAGCAGATGCTGGCGAGGATGTGGAGAAAGAGGAACACTCCTCCATTGTTGGTGGGATTGCAGACTGGTAAAACCATTCTGGAAATCAGTCTGGAGGTTCCTCAGAAAATTGGACATTGAACTGCCTGAGGATCCAGCTATACCTCTCTTGGGCATATACCCAAAAGATGCCTCAACATATAAAAGAGACACGTGCTCCACTATGTTCATCGCAGCCTTATTTATAATAGCCAGAAAATGGAAAGAACCCAGATGCCCTTCAACAGAGGAATGGATACAGAAAATGTGGTACATCTACACAATGGAATATTACTCAGCTATCAAAAACAACGAGTTTATGAAATTCGTAGGCAAATGGTTGGAACTGGAAAATATCATCCTGAGTGAGCTAACCCAATCACAGAAAGACATACATGGTATGCACTCATTGATAAGTGGCTATTAGCCCAAATGCTTGAATTACCCTAGATCCCTAGAACAAACGAAACTCAAGACAGATGATCAAAATGTGAATGCTTCACTCCTTCTTTAAATGAGGAAAAAAGAATACCCTTGGCTGGGAAGGGAGAGGCAAAGATTAAAACAGAGACTGAAGGAACACCCATTCAGAGCCTGCCCCACATGTGGCCCATACATATACAGCCACCCAATTGGACAAGATGGATGAAGCAAAGAAGTGCAGACCGACAGGAGCCGGATGTAGATCGCTCCTGAGAGACACAGCCAGAATACAGCAAATACAGAGGCGAATGCCAGCAGCAAACCACTGAACTGAGAATAGGTCCCCCGTTGAAGGAATCAGAGAAAGAACTGGAAGAGCTTGAAGGGGCTCGAGACCCCAAAAGTACAACAATGTCAAGCAACCAGAGCTTCCAGGGACTAAGCCACTACCTAAAGACTATACATGGACTGACCCTGGACTCTGACCCCATAGGTAGCAATGAATATCCTAGTAAGAGCACCAGTGGAAGGGGAAGCCCTGGGTCCTGCTAAGACTGAACCCCCAGTGAACTAGACTATGGGGGGAGGGCGGCAATGGGGGGAGGGTTGGGAGGGGGACACCCATAAGGAAGGGGAGGGGGGAGGGGGATGTTTGCCCGGAAACCGGGAAAGGGAATAACACTTGAAATGTATATAAGAAATACTCAAGTTAATAAAAAAAAATAATAAAAAAATAAATAAAAAACCCAACATTTTAAAAAAAACTTCAAAATTATTTGGAATTATTTTCATTTTAATTAGGAAAAATAGCACAATAAAATTTAACACAATACACCATGCTAAATAAATTTTATTGTAAGACAAAAATAATGTAGTTTAATTATTTTTAATTTTATAAAAAACACTAATAAATCTCATCCATTATAAGTATACTTTCTAGTTAAAGTATTAATTTCTGAAATTGAATGAACTATGACTTTTAGCACTTTGAAATAAAACACTAAATAAAAACAAATACGGTAAGGCTAATGTAATTCTTTGTATTTTAAGACAAATAGCATCTTAATATGAATATAAATATAATTTGTTCAAATACATATCATTTATTTTTATCTATTAACTAAAGTAAACAAATAACAAATTAAATTTATATTAACTGAATGTTTATGAAAAGTAAATGTTATAATTTTATTGTATAATTTTCCTATATTAAAATTATTTTCTTAATATATATCAGTCTATTTCTTTAGCCAAATTGAAATAGTTCTAGATGTTAATCTATATGACATTATATGAATGGGATTTCTATATATGAAATTCTAATTTATACATTAAGTAATAAAATACAGTGCAGGCATGAAGTCATTGTTTTTAACCTACAGTCTCAGTCATGTCTTTTTGATACTTTAAAATCTAAGTTACAATAAAGTTCATTAAATCTATGTCCCCTTTAGCTTCTAAATAATTAATTTCATTATCTTTCAAACAAAAAGTGATAGTGACATTTCTAATTGAAAAGCTGTTCAGGAAGTAACAATTTGGGTTCCATTAGAAAAACTTCACTTGTGTTTTTGAGTGGGAACAGATTTCTAATGCATTATTTACGCAGCCAACTGTAACCGCTCCTTCTGTGTTCTTTCAGAATTTTTCATCAATGATCACAGACCTCATTTTTCAAAATACATATTATTTTTCCCAATAAATCAAGCAAGGCCTGCGGGATCATATTACACTCTTTCATGTAGAAAGAATACAGGAAAACAATATTTAAAACTTACCAAGTGTAACTGATAAACTCTCTTGCCTGCTATAAATTGTAATTAGCTGTTAACCACTGTTTTCTGAACCATGTTTGGGCTGATCCAGACACAGTAGAGTGTTCAGTACACCACTGTTTATTTTGAGAAACTCCTCTCTCTCACTCATTAGTCTAAAATTGTTGAAGTTAAAGATGTAAATAAAGAAAGCTTGAAGTCAGATAAAATGCATGATAAAATTCCATATGTAAAAGTAGAAGACTTTAATTATGAAACATATTTTTTTCATAATTAAAAACCATGCTAAGCGATGTCTCATTCTTATATATGGTTAGCACAACACTATTATGTAACTTTATGGAGTTAGATAATTTGTCCTCTTGTGATACAGCTGTGTATAGCCAGGAAGTGTTGATCTCTGTCTAGCAAGCTTCACTTCACTCTCTACTTTGAGTTGTGATATGTCCCTACTGTGTGGTTATGGTATAACCAGGTCCCTTTAGGACATTAGTTTCACACTAACTGATGACTAATTAGAATGAAACCAAGATAATTGTTTGCCCTTGTGTAGAGAAGAGCTATTTTATAAGAAATGTGTTTCAGGAGAAGTAAATGCCTAATGAAGACATAAAATTAGTGTGGTTTATCACTGAGCTCTAATGTGTAAAGGGGCAATGACTAGACCTGTTTTATCAGACATGAAGTAAATAATGTTTGGTTGTTTAATTGTGAATAAAACATTATAGTGTGGTTAAATTTTTCTAAGAGAAACTATATAATGAATCTGATGGATCTACAGCTTCATGGATATCAACACTAAAGCAACATTTGTTTTCTACTCTTTCTGATGAGACCACATTCTCTATAATTAAAAGTTTTATTTTCCTATAAGAAAGTAGTTATCAAGATAGGCTCATCAGTTGGGTTGTTAAATGAAGACCAATACTGTGGATTACTGAGTACATTACTTTCCTAACAAGCTTAATTCTGTTCTCTAAAGTTCAGCCAAATTAAAAGAAAAAGGGTGTAATGATTCCTCTGCATTTACCTTAGAAAAGAGAAAATTTGAATAGCCATAAAAGATTTTTGTAGTAAAAATTATTTTCTATAATATTTAAATATTGTATAAATCATCTAACATTTTTCAGTGCTTCAATATATGATTTGACTTTTCACTGTCAAGTTAAGATTTTTTTTATATACTTCAGAGTTTGATTAAAAAAATAACAATCAGTAGGTGACTACAAGTTTTAAGTAATTTGTTGTCCTTTGATAGGACTGGAGTTCCATTCTCAGCACAGACATGGTGGCTAATACCTATCTATATCTTCAATGTTAAAAGATCAAATACCCTCTTCTGACATCCCTGAGGACCACGCATGCATTCAAGATATTTAAATGTCTAAGCGATAGCTATTCCAACACATCCAGAGACCTACACTTCATGGTCTGAAAGTTTTATTTATTCTCTTGAGCCTTGAATGTGTAATGGTTTTTCTAGTTGGAATCTAGTGATGTTATCAACATTGTACAACCATGTGCTGAGTCAGGATAGACCAGCTAATCTTTTACCACCATCCTCTCCCTACGAATTTTCATGATACTGTAATTAACCTTCAAAAACTAAAGACTAAAGGTTAGTCCAGAGGTTTGTCCACTAAAATGTTTTATAATGTTTTTCCTGTTAATAAAAATATGAAATAGTGAGGCTTATTTGAATGCGTATTTGCTCTTCAAAGAGTGCTGTCATTTGGGGACTTGTGTAACCAGAAGTACATGAAGCCTTGTGGGTTGAAAGTGCCTGTGGAAATGGCATTGAGGATTTACACTTAGGCTCTGCTAAGCCATAGAAACTTGTTTCTTCCTCCCTATTCTCATATGACTTCCCTTAACTAAACTATAGGCTTAACCTGTATGCATAGCAAGCCTCTTTTTAAGTTGTCTTTCTTGAGTATTTGGTCACATTGATGATGCCTGTATTCTAGACCATTGGCTGCCTGACCTTACCTGCCCCTTGGGGTTGGAGGTGAGGTGGTTCAGAGTCAATGACACAGACTTCAGGAGGAGGGAGCTGCGGCAGGCTCATTTGAACACTGCTGCCAGCTCTTTTAATATCCTCCAACCTTGTCCCATTGGTCACAAGAAAGCCACTCTTCTCAATAGCAGTTCCCAGGTAACTTGCATTGCCTGTGCCAGCCTTCTTTGGTCCTCAGTTAGGTCCTCCTGAAGGAGATGCTTTTGCGGCTGTGGAGTCGCTGGGGTTTACATGTGGTCATGTTGTTCCTGATACACACTAACAAAAAAGAAATAAAGGATCACTAAGGCAAGCTATTTTAAACAGGATGACAAAACTTCACAGAAATTCTGAGATACAGGCCTTGGTCTTTTTTCCCTTTGCCTTCAGCCATATGAGGATGCCTTACTGTTTTCTCCGAGTAACATAGAACTTCCAAATAAGCAAGTTGAAAATATACTAGGCCTATCACAGTTTAAGATGTACTAAGTTGGTAAACAAACAAGTTTAAAAAGGTGAATTAAGTACATAGTTCTATGATCTCTTCTTTTTGTTCTACATATTTCAATTTATAGTTTTTAAAGAAGTTAATGTTTTAATTGTTTTGTATAACTATGAGAATAATTATTTACTGCCAAATGTAAATTTAGAGTATAATTTACTTAATCAGTGTTTATGTAACATGTTCTCTTTTTCACAGAATGTTTGAGTTTTTAAATTATAAAAACTTAAGTATTACAATTTTACCATTTTATTAGCATTTATTTATAACTTATAATGGAAATGATGAAAGAAAATCAGAAATAATATGAGGAAAAATAAATGAAAAACACTGTAACTACTAACCTTTGTAAATTTACTAGATATTTTGTTATTCAAGTAATACAAGATTAGAATTTTTTTAAAAAAGTTTTATAGCTATATTTTTATTCATAATGTATGAGTCAGGAGTTTAAAATAGATTTAGAGTTCGATAACCAAAATGAACAATATTGACACTGTCATGTTGCTTTACATTCTTTAAAGAATATTGGGCACCAAGCGAGGAGAAGCCCTTGGTCCTGGCAAGGCTGGACCCCTCCAGTGTAGGGGAATGTCAGGGTGGTGGGCAAGAAGAAATGGGCAAGGGTTGGGGAGGGGGAACACCCTTCTAGAAGATGTGGGCTGTGGATAGGATAGGGGTCCTATCAATGGGAAATTGGGAAAGGGAATAACATTTGAATAGTAAATAAAAATATCCAATAAAAATAAATTAAAAAAAGAGAAAAAGCTGGGTCACTATAGTTGGGGAGATGCCAAAGGAGTAAGTTCAGATGATCTATTATACAATGTATATTATATTTTTGAAAATTATGTGTAAATTTTCAGGGATGTCACCAAAGATATGCGAGGTATGTGTGATAATACTTTTGCTAAGTGGCCAACCTCCTTTTGATCTTCCCCATATTCCTTGTTTAAGACAGGATCTTTATGTTGTGCGTCTGCTGCATATATCAAGCTAACTGGTCTACCAGCTTCTAGGAATTTTCCCTAAACTTGCTGTAGGAATACTAGGATTACAAATACTTTTGCTGAGCATCTGGTTTTTATGAGGGTTTAGGGATTCTTACTCAAGTCCTCAGAATTATGTGACAAATGCTTCTAATGAACCTTGTCCCAGACCCACTGATATTCTTTGTATAACTGATTCTTCTAATATTCTTTGTAGACTAGTATAAGATATAAGTCATTTATAGATTCCTTTATTGAAGATTTTAAAACACAATCAAATATACTGCATTGATAAAATAATATAAAAAATTTATGATATGCACTAAAATATATAGATTCCCCCTCATAAAGCAAATTAAGGCAGATGAGGTCCATTATGCATACAGTTTGTGTGTGTGTGTGTGTGTGTGTGTGTGTGTGTGTGTGTGCTAGAATTTTGTTCACATTCAAAGAGAAATTGAAAGGAATGATATAAAGACCATATCTAATCAAGATCAAGTTCGTGGTATTTTCTTTGCAGTCATATCTTAGTACTTCAATTATTTCTCTATTAACTGCATGGAAATAAATGGTATCAAATACCAGGGACAGGCCATCAGAAGCTCATCAGAAGAAAACAGTCATGAAACTTTTGAATTGAAGTAGAGAGAAAGAGATAAAATTCAAACCAATAATTTAAATTTTACTTTACAAAATATAAAATATAAAAGAATTTGCTATCTGAATCCATGCTATGTTAAAAAAGAGTTGTAACTTTCAAAACATCACCCAAAGGTAGAGCAAATAGGAAAATCAGCTTATTTGCAGTCACAGCTTTTTGATTGCTTTGAATGTTTTATATGCAATTTATTGTGGCTTTGTAGTTCAAAGTTTGCAAAGTTAGAGATCACATTTGCTATATAGGCCTGAGCGTATATTTTTGTGCCAGTGAATTTGCTCATCAGGTGTATGGACTGGTCATCCCAAGCCTGTTGACATGAATTCAGTCTTCAGGACTCACTTTTAACAAGTTGTTCCTGACTTCCACACATAGGATATAACATATATGTCATCCCCACACAAATAAAATAAATAAATTCAATGTGAAAATAATCCAATAGCTTTTGCCCTTCCTTAAGCTCCTGCACTATGTGAAGTTTAGCCTACTGAAAAGATTTATGCTGATTAGGATGCTTGTTTCAAATTCTTCACTTACAAAGGCATTTAAAATGATTAGAATACATTTTGACCATAACAAACAAAATAATATTATTCTTCAGAAAGTGGACTGATAGGTCTTTGCCTTAACCTATTCCCTCTGGTATGAATATTTATGAATAAACACAATTTATGTATCTCTTCTCTGCATTCTTGATCAATGGTGAAAAAAATATACACAATAGTTTTACAAATCAAAGTTGTAATCATGAAATCATGAAAATTTCAGGTAAATGGATATAACTAGAAAACAAACAAACAAGCAAACAAAAATAAAACCACCCTGAGTGATGTATCCTAGAGTCAGAAATCATGAACAGGGCATTCAGAGTTCTGCACTAGGTCCTTTACCTCTATATTATGGCTTGCAGTTCAATGGTTTTACACTGTGTGAGTGTGGGATCAAGTAGTCTCTAGTTCTTGAGCTCCTTCTATCTAATTAGAAAACAAACAACTAAACAAACAAGCAAAACATCGTAAGTGATGTATCTGAGTGTCAGAAAGTAAGATATAGTATTCATTTGTTTATATGTGGATGTCAGCTATTAAGTCAATAAAAACCAAGATACTGTCAATTAAACATATATATATATATATATATATATATATATATATATATATATATATGACTAGAGGTGGAACATAGATGTCATTAGGAAAAGGAAATACAGATTATGGGCAGGAAGAATAGAAGGATCGAGTGGGTAAAAGGAAATAAGAAGAGAATGAGAAAGGGAAAATGGGGAGAAACAGCTGAAATTAAGGGGAATTTGAAGGGTCATATGGGAACCTAATACATTAAAAGCTCCCTAAATTATAAACATATATAATGCAATCTAAATGAAATCATCAAACAATAGAGCCACAGAGCTCCAATTGGCCATTTCTTTTCACCAAATAAAGCTTCCAGTATTGGAATTGGATTAGATCCCATTCAGTTATTTGAAAAAGTAGTCCTATGGAAAATCTGAAATATCCCATGTTTGATATCTGAAATACCAAGACTATAGTTTGCTCTCCACAAAATGACAATGTGGACATAATCCAGAAGACAACATGCATATCGAACATGGAGAGGTAGAGCTGGTACTTACATAGAACCTTGAACTCTATACTTCAGCTTCTTTGAAAAGAAGAGGAGGAAGAGAAGGGAGGAGGACCATGAGGAGGAGGGGAGCAAAAAGAAATAAATATGAACACCAACCCAGCCACAAACACTTTGATCTACAATGGTACTCTGCCTGTTTGTTATGCTAGGGCAATGGAAGCATACAACTTGTGAATGTAATCACCAATACCTGATTTTTCAGTCAGCTCAGGTAAATCACTTCAGGCCCCCTGCAGAAGATGGAAACCATGCCCAAGTTACCTAGGTTGACACCAAATGCTACGTCTCTAAAAAGCAAGCAAACAAACAAAAGAAATACTGATAATATGACACTTCGTGATTCTCTTTACTCAGAGATCAGCTATCATCAGAAAAGCTTTGTCCTGCAACATATGTGGACAAATACAGAGACCCATGGCCAGTTTAAAGAAAATGAGAGCCATTAGATCATTCAGCCCTAAATTGAAGGTCTTTCTCACATTCCTCTTTTTAGGACTTATAGAAAAGGAGGTTCAAAGAGTATAAAAACCAAAGTGCATCGAAGACACCAAAAAAACAAGGCTTTCTAAACCAGTATGAGCAAAGCTCATATGAACTCAAAGAGACTGAGAGCCATCACGAACAGGGCATTTAGGCTTCTGCCTCTGTACTGTGGCTTACAGTTCAATGGTTTTACACTGTGTGAGTGTGGGATCAAGTGGGTCTCTAACTGTTGAGCCTTCTCTGTCTAGTATTTGTGAAAACTTTTTTAATATGCTATAAGTAAGCACACATCTGATAATATTAATAGTTATTCCCAAGGGTAAGAGTCAGCCCATAATTCCACAAGTGAAATTAATTTCTAACACTAAGTGGATCATAACATTTTATTGTCTTTCCTGTTTTCCAAGTACATCAAACTGAATGTATTGTATTAGGCAAGGTCTTCTCATGAAACACTTCGTCAGAATCCACACATTTTATATACAATAATTTGTCTAATTGGTTGGACAGTTGCTCATCTTATGTCATTTGTTGCCTGAGCAACACCAGTCTGAGGTTGTCACTGTAAATGTTGGTTGAAAATTTGCGAGCCTTGAATCCATATTGGAAAGCTGAAGGAGCTGGAGCGAAAGTTGAATGTCAAGAGGAATGTACTTATTTTCCTAGAGAGAAGTAAAGAAAGATATGCAGGCATTTTTTTCTCAAATTTTCCGTATCTGTACACCTTTTTCAGAAGGTGCAATCTTCCTCAGTCAGCCATCCTTTGAGGCATGCCCAAGGATAAGTCCCGTAGGTGAATTCAGTGATTCTAAAGCTTCTCAATGTGATAATAAATACTATTCTCCAGTGGTAGAGCGCTTGCCTAGCAAACGCAAGGCCCTGGGTTCGGTCCCCAGCTCCGAAAAATAGAAAAAAATAAATACTATTCTCCACACTCACTAATTGTTTGGGCAGCAGAAAACAACAAAATGCAACATGATAGAAAGAAATAATATAGTTCGCTGGTTAAATATTAAAAATAGTATCAATGCTTCTTTGTGATAAACAAAGGCTTCATGAAAAATGTCTCATTTCTTTTTCATTATGACTATTTTGTGAGGTAAAATTTTCCTCATATTTCTTTGAAAAATTTGCAAATGGAAGAAGTTTGCTTGATCACAGTATTTTATCCAATACCTATACTAAAATCAGACTGTTAACCAGACTTTGAATTTAAACAACTAGGCCTCACGCTGACTTATTTTTTAAAGAGAAAATATATACTTGGATCAATTTAGTCATTTACTATTCTAACCTGTTCTCCTTGTCTTCAATAAGTTGATATACTAATATCTCAAAGAGCTGTCTAACTCAGATATAGGTGCTTCATTTGTTTCTGTGTCAACCATTAAAAAGTTACTGGTATTCGACATTTAAAACCTTGATGACACTTTTACAAGTGGATGGAATGTTACTGGATATTTTAATAAACACTTCTTAATTTTTTTATAATGTGGATTAGTCAAGTTAAAAACAGTAAGATTAAAATAAGAGGAGGAAATGATAATAAATTGGGTATGCTGAATATATTCATTTGGGGAATTAATTTACAAAGCTGAAAACATAATTACTGTCTGATTGAAATACACTTTTCTCTTATGGACATTTATTTTTAATTTATTAATTTCAATGCTCATTACACTCTGATTAAACTCTCTTTCTGAGGGAAATAAGATTTGAAGTGCCTTGCATTGTGCTCATTATTTTTTATGCAGGAACTGTAGCTGTGACATCTACTTGAACCTTTTGTACCGACTTTTTGTCCTCAGTTTTTAGTTTAGATTGACTGTTTTGAGAGGAAAAACATAAGGAAAATAATCTGTTGTGAGTCAGTTACTGCATGGTGAAAGAATATGGACAGTGTATACCTTATCCACCCTGTATATTTTAATTTTAATGATATTATACCCAAGCTTTGTGAATCATGGAAATTTTAATAAAAATGTCTGTGACTAACATATAATATACTTTTCTCTTCACCCGATTGTAGTATTTATTAATACATTTACTCTATTCTCAGTGAATTAGTTTATTAGACGTTGGAAAGTATAAAAATTGCAAGCTCTCAGAAAGATTCAGGTTGAACTCACTACTCCCTTACATGCATTCTACATACAAGGAGTAGCTTTCATACTTGAATCTTTTCCTTTAGTTGAGGAAGGGGACTATTGAGCTTTGACATCTTGTTATCACTTGACAGCTGAGGTACTGTTAGGAGTTTACTATAGGACAGTAATAGAAATTATACACAGGCATAAAGATATATGTGCTCAGAATATGATGTACATTGGAATACATCGCATGAGTTACAACGAAATATTTAAAGGTTTTACAAGATTGTTTTAAAAAATTCGTAGTCCAACATCATTGAGGATAGAAGGTTTGGGCAAAGCCTAAATAAAGCTATGAAAACAGTTTCAGAAAAGAAATATTAGATGATATGGAAAACTTGGAAACCAAAACCCATATGTTTATCATAATTTACAAAAATATTTAATATTATTTTTAAGATTTAAATTTATTTTAAATTATGAATATTTATTGGGGATATGTGCACAAGAGTACAGGTGTCTGTCCCTGGCAAGGTGTCAAGTTCTCTGGAACTGGAGTTACAAGTGGCTGTGAGGTTAGAGATGATGAGTAGTGTTGTAGAAATTATTGATCCAGTCGTGGGATTTCTATACTGCATTGGAATATTTACTGCTCAGAAAAAAGACACACACAAATTTTATATTTACAATTAGTCTTAAACTGCACAAGAGCTGGGCAGATATCTATACTCTATGCTATTAGAATCTATTTCCCTATTAATGACCCAGAATTATTATTTACTACTTACTATGTTTCATCTAGGTTGCTCTTTGCTCCCATTGGCCAGCCCTCATGGTCATATTTTTATGGCTTCTCTTTCTTCCTGCACCTTCTTCTTGTTGTTCTTCTCTGACTCCAAATCCTGTAAACCTAAACCCCATCTAGGTCTCTTCTTTCCAGCTATTGGCTATTGATATCTTTGCCAATAAAAAATAACTTGGAGGCAGGGTCACAGGTTTATGTGCAGACACCAAATCTTGAGGGCCTGTACTTAGAATCACAAGTGATAAGACCTCGCCTCAATAAGTAGCTGGAAACAAACTTGCATCCTCAAAAAAAATTAGCACATGTTTTTAACTGCGATTGCAACTCTTAGTCACCATATAATATTGTTATTGAAATTTAAAGGTTTTATTATAGCTGTTAGTTGATTTTGATTGTCCATAGAAATTAGTTTCACAGAATAGTTCAATGCCTGTATATATAAGGATTTGAGTACTGTTTTTATATTTTGGTCTCTTTTCTATTCCTACTCCTGGTAGTCTTAATATTTCCTCTTCCAATTTCTTTTCCTTTCCTTTCTTTTTTCTTTTTCTTTTTTCTTTTCTTTATTCTTTCTTTCTCTTTTTGGGGGGAGTTGGTTGGGAACCACGGTTATTTATTTTTCAGACTTATTTATTTATTCATTTATTTTTACACTCCAGATTTTATTCCCCTCCCTGTCCACCCCCCACCCCGAGAATTTCACATCCCATACATCTTCCCCGCACCCCTGCACTCCCCCGCTCCAATCTCCACAAGAATGTCCCCACCCCATCAGACTTCTGAACTTCCTGGGCCTCCAGTATCTTGAAGATTAGGTGCTTCTTCTCTGACTGAACTCAGACCCAGGAATCCTCTGCTGTATATGTATTGGAGGCCTCATCTCACTTGGTGTATGCTGCCTGGTTGGTGATATCTCAGGGGTCCAGGTTAATTGAGACTGTTGGTCCTCCTACAGGGATGCCTTCCTCCTTAGCTTCCTCCAGCTTTTCCCTAAGTTAGCCAGACGGGTCAACAGCTTCTGTTCGTTGATTGGGTACATATATCTACATCTGACCCTTCAGCTACTTGTTTGGTTTTTTGGATAGCAGTCATGGTAGGTCCTTTTTGTGAATGCCCCAGAGCTTCAATAATGGTGTCAGGTCTTGGGGCCTCTCCTTAAGTTGCATCCCACTTTGTGACTGTCGATGGACCTTCTTTTCCTCAGGCACTTCTCCATTTCCGTCTCTGCATTTTTTTTTTCAGACAGGAAGAGCTTTGGCTGTGGGATAGCAACCCTATCCCTCACTTGATGCTCTGTCTTTCTGCTGGGGGTGGATTCATTAAATTCCCTCTCCCCACTGTAGGGCCTTTCATCTAACACCCCCTCTCCATTTGAGTCCTGAGAGTCTTTCCCTTTCTAGGTCTCTGGTACATTCTAGAGGATCTTCTCAACCCCTTCCTCCTGAGGTTGCCTGTTTCCATTCTTTCTGTTGGCCCGCAGTGCTTCAGACCTTTTCCTTCACCCAATACCAGATCATGTTCCCCTTTCCCCCGACCCCCATCCTCTTTGCTTCCCCTTTCCCTTCTTCCCTCCCCTCTTGTGGTTGCTTTCTTCTACCTCCCAAATGGATCTGAGGTGTCCTCCTTTGGTCCCTTCAGCTTGTTGACCTTTTTGAGTTCCGTGAAATGTATCTTGGGTGTTCTGTATTTTTGTTTTTGTTTTGATTTTGTTTTTGTTTTTGTTTTTGCTAATATCTACTTTTCCAATTTTAAGTTGTCTTTGTTCCCTATGGAGGAAAATG
This sequence comes from Rattus norvegicus, assembly GCF_021556685.1. Taxonomy (NCBI): domain Eukaryota; kingdom Metazoa; phylum Chordata; class Mammalia; order Rodentia; family Muridae; genus Rattus; species Rattus norvegicus. The sequence continues at coordinate 60,285,386 of NC_141544.1, read as the reverse complement.
TACTTCAGGTTTTCAACAATACAATTTTATTTTCTGGTAGAAAAATTTTGAGCATATGGCTTTAGTCCTCTGTCTAGGTACACATTTTGAAACACAATCTGCATCAGGTGAGGTGAACCTTGTTGCTTTCAAGGTAATTGTTGTTAAAAACACTGAAGGAAAAAATGCAGAGAACATAACCTTGAGTACTGCATTGCCAGAAAACCATGTGGATACCAGAGAAGAAAGCTGAGAAAGAACTCAAGACTAGGTCTGAGACCCTAATGTTTCTTCTTTATCCACAAAGGTTTTAAAAATTATTGTTCCATTTTCACAGTTGCCCACAATCTGCAGAATCATCAAAAGTCACTGAATATTGAGAAAAATAAAGACGTGGGGGGAAAGTGAGATAAGTAAAAAATCTGTTAGGCTAAGAGATATCTTCAAGCTAAAGAATGTGTGCTATTTTTACAGAAAAATGGAACTCAGTTACTAGCCTTCTTGAAAGATGGCTTACAACTGCCAATTTCAAGGACTCCTGGATTGACTGCTCTCACATCTGTATCTGGATATGATACACAGACAATTAAAAACACTATAGGCAAAATGCTGTAAATGTATGTATGTGTGCATGTGTAGGGTATGCATTAAAATTCTTGGAATTTATTTCATGGTTCATATTTATTCATGTTGAATGATAATTCAGTGCTTCCTTATCTTTTAGCTTTTTGATTGTTATATGACTTATGGCTCACTATCAAATAAGATTTATACATCAACTTAGGGAAATATTAAGGATATGCAAGACACAGAGCAATGAGTCTGTCAGTAAATAAATGAAAAAAAAGTACTAACATAATCCCAGATGCTTGCAGAACAGATTAAATGTGTAGAACTAATCTAGATACTAGAGAGGCTTCGGTGGGTGAAATGGATGTCACACTGTGAGGAGGAACTGAGGCCCCATCCCCAGTGCCTCGTTCAAAGCCATGTGTAGCACAGCTTTCAGCCCCGTGATCTGCACTGGGAGGCAGAAAACAAGAAAAATATAAGCCTTGCTGGTCAGCCCAGCAGAATCAGTGAATTTTAGATTTGCTCAGCGGTTCTTTATCAAAACTGCTGGGATGATGGCTCAGAGGTTAAATGCTATTTTATATTTTTCCAGAGAACCAAGGTTTGATTCTCAGTCCATACATAAGGGGAGGGAGGGCAACATTTTTTCTAGGTGTTCTGGCAGACTTTTCTGGATTTCTTGTGTCCAACCATGCACGGGACGCACACTCAGATTATTTATATGCATTAATTAAGACATTATAACCTAGACTTGACCTCTGACATTTATGTTTGTAGGCATAAGTGAGTGTACTTTTAAATTAGGCACCACGACACAAAAACTCTACACACACACACACACACACACACACACACACGCATGCACAATATTGAGTAGGTGGAGGAAGAGGAAGAGAAAGATTTGTAATAATAAAAATAACCTTATGAATTCTAGCACTAGACTAAGATTTTTTAATTAATTACTTTATGTTTGCATGCTAAATGCTGCCCCCCTCCAAGGCTCTCCTCCCAGAATTCTTCAACCATCCTCCTTCACTTATGAGAGAGTGCATTCCCCCTCTTCCCAGGCATCCATCTTGTTTGGGAATCAAGAATCTACAGGATTAGAAGCATCTTCCCCACCTGGGGCTTCAGACCAGCAGCGTGCATGTGTGTGTGTGTGTGTGTGTGTGTGTGTGTGTGTGTGTGTGTGTGTGTGTCTGTGTGTGGTATGCTTGTGTGGTGTGTGTGTGTATATGTGTGTATGTGTGGTGTATGTTTATGTGGTGTGTGTATGTGTGTGTCTGTGTGTGTCTGTGTGTGTGCTTTTGGTTTTTGGCTTAATCTCCAGGAGCTACCAGGGTCCCAGTTGATGCTGTTAGTCTTCCTGTGGAATTGCCATCTCCTTCAGTTAATATTTTCTAAGCAAAAAGGAACAATTTGTAAATGCACTATATATAGAAAACAGATCACTTTTTATGATTCATTCAATATATATGAGTGAAATGTTCTTTCTGATTTGCCTTGTACAGATATACTGTTACTTAAATATTTGGAAATCTAAAAAGGAATATTTTAAAATCATTTAAACACCATTCATTATAAAGCTTTTTATCTGATTATTTTGTAGTCCTTATAAATGTAAAGAAATTTACAGCTCAAAAATATAAATGTAAATAAGTAATTTGTTGCACATGTAAAATGTAGTACCGAAATGAAATAAATGCAATACTGAAATCTTATTTTTGAATTCTTTATATAAACTAAATCTTAGTAATTTTTCACATGAAATGCATAATTACTGAGACTATCATCACAAATATATCAATATTTATATTTTTTTATACAATTATACTTTTAGGTCATGCAGGGAAAGGCAGATAACAATTTACTAATGGATAAGATTATAGAGAATTTTTACTGAGTTTCAAACTTAACTTTATTAAATTATTACATAGATATTAAAAATCAATTACAAGCAAGATAAACTCAAATGTTTGGTATATTAAAAAGTTCTTATTTACTTTTGTATTTTTGAATCTAAAACATTAAAATGTTCCTAAGTACTATGTGGTTATTATATTTTTTCTCAATCCTGAGCACCTATGTTTTCAACTTTAAGAATATTTAACTTCTTCCATGTATGTTGATATTTTCTGTCAATTTTTGCTATGGATCCATTTTTATGTTTTCTATGTGTGCCTTGTTTGCTTTTAAACAGTGTAAATTGCAGGAAAAGCAAGAGTGCATTAAATAAATACTGTGATATATTAAGTCACGTGCACAAAAAATGTATGTTTATGTTCGACTGTGGTTAATTAAGTGTGTAATAGCAGACCTATAAAGTGATGTACATTTTATCTTATATACACATTATTCTTAAGAAATGCTAATGATTATCTGAACTCTTTGAAATATTATGCCGAAAGATATTCCACTCAGAGCTGCCACAAACATTTACTTCGTCAATACTGCATTATCTGCAAAGCACGGTGAAGTGTCATGCTATAAAAGAAAATGTGTGCCCCTGGCAGTTTTATCTGCCAGTGCATATCATTTGCTTACTTGTCCTTTCTGTGTTAAAGTCAATGCTATAGCATTGTTCTCATATCCATTCTCTGTCCTCCTCTTTTTATCAGGTGAATGGAAATGGAAAGAGATATCGATTGGCTAAATGCACGTCTCTAAATCCCAATATTGCCTGATTTCCATCTCGTTTTGGAACTATCTGATAATGGGTGGAGACTGAGTAGTAGATGAAAAATAGCCACATATTTATTTATGAGTTTCTTTGATTGAAATCATGTTGCTGTAAAGTTGCATCGCTTCTGTTTCTAACTGGGCCTCTGCATTGAGTTGGCCTCACTACTTTCTTGCACCTGCAACACCTCCCCTGGAGGTGGCATTAACTCCATGCTATTGGTACCATCTAGGGAGGTTTTATACAATGGTAGCATCAGGGTAGATCATCGTACTTCACTGATGAAGTCATTATTACTAAATATAATAAGGTGATAAAATATGTCAAGGATATTAACATGAGTCTTGATAAGGGTACTTCTAGAAATAAACATTTAGGAATCACCCCAAGTGTACATACAAGAAGTTTTCTGCATGGAACTCCAAACCTCAGGACATGAAACCAGGAAATCTCATTTCCATTTACTCTAAACCAAATATAAAGCATAATTTATATGAATTTTGTGTAAATTATTCCTGATCCCTTATAAAAGAAACTAATTCCTTAAAATTAATGTGTATTATTCTCATGCATAATGTTAAACTCATTATAATTTTATACTTTACATGTCATCATTTGCATAAATAATGCCTAAATTTTATGTGATTAGTATCTTACTCAATAGAATTAGGCCAAATTTATAATAACTATTAAGCTTTATATAAAAACTCACTATATTTTGATGCTAAAGTCCAGTTGGTTAAACTTTTTTTTATTGCTGTTCAATTTAAAATATAAAGATTTCTTTCTTCTTTCTTTTATAAACAGTGTGACAGTAAACACTGCCATGTGCGTCTACATGACCATATGTTCACAAAAGTCCTTAGGGCATATATCTAGTAGTAGAAGCATCATAACTAGAATTTATTATCTTCAGGGTTCAATGACATTTCTCAATTTCTATATGCTGCCATGGAAGATTGTACAAATTTCCTTTACCATTAAACAAACAACTTAGTATTAAAATGTTCTGATGTTTTATTAATTTACTGATTAGAAAAGGTGTTGCAATAATCATTTATTTTCATTGTTCTGGAGAAAAAGTATCTCTCAAATGTTTCTATTAGTTGGTTCATGACAGTTACAAATTTGCATCACTCTAACCAAAGTAACTGAGAGATCGATTTAAGGAGGAAAGATTTGTTTGGGCTCAGCTTCTGAGTTCACTTTACAGTTGCTTTTTTTGTGCTGCTCATTTTCTGTTCTCCGCTCCACACAATATAGTAAGGTCTTGAAAGAGGGGAAAGGATTTGAAGAAATGCCATAGGAGATTTATTTGAGCTATGTGAATGAGATTGCTCTGATTGATGACTGACCAGGGATTCCCAGCCCACTGAAGGCAGTGCCATTCCCAGGCCATGATGTCTGGCTGCATAAGGAAGAAAACTGACTGGAGCCATTACAGAAACCACAAGTATCATTTCTTTGTGTTTCTGCTTAAGGTTCTTCTCTGACTTCCCTCAGTAAAGGATTTTGATGTGAAAGTATAAACCAAATAAACTCGTTCCTCCAAAAGTTCTTTGTTGTCAGTGTCTTATCACAGAAACATAAAGGCAAATTAGAAAAAAACATCTGCTCATAACATCTGTTCATATTATGGTGGACATGAAACAAAAAAGCAAAAGGAACAACCACGTATAACATGTGTCCAGGGATCAACCTCCAGTGGCCTGCTGCTTCGAAGAAATCTCATCTTCTGCTTTCTACGTCCTCCCTAAATAAGAACTTTAACCATGAGAAAATATTCAAAACCTGAGCTCATAGAGACTATTTCACTTCCTTCCATAAAATATTTAAAACGTTCCATTCAGAGTTTTCAAAGTTATAATGTTTTCTAATAAAGAATAATTTCTTATATTTATAATATTTATACAGAATATTTTCATGTGTCTGTGATTTTCCAATCTTGAATTGTATACAGTTTGGGTTTAGTTTAAGAAATTTCTATACAACCTAAACTATTCTCTAGAAAAAGTTCCTATACCATGCTATTCATTGACGTGCTTCATTGCTACTAAAAAAGCCACAAGTATCAACCTTAAAATAATAACAATAGGTAACTGTGAAAAATTCTGGGAACAAGAGAGGTGGCCTTCTTCAGGAAAGAGAATACTAATTGGTTGACTGGTTTCAAAGAGTCAGTTCTGAAATATATATATGAGATATTATAATATCTGCTTGGGTTATAATTAGCAAAATGTGTTCTTGCACATATGTTTATACATATAATAAATTACCTAAAATTGAAGAACATTGGCAAGGGGATATAAGAGGATTTGGATAAATGAAAAAAAGGTAGAAATGTTCCAATTATAATCTCAAAAGTAAAATTTAAAAACTTGCTGTATATTCCTGATTTTATAATAATATTGGCTACAATTTCATACATAGTGTGATTACTCAATTTTACATTTTAATATTTGAATATAACAGCCTCAAAAATTCAGTTTCTGAGCAACTAATGAATTGCACTTCATTTAAAATGATAGTTATTTCTAGATAACTATTGTGTTACATTAAGTATTTACAAATCTTACACGATTATAGCAAATATCTGACTTTATACTAGTGCACTAAGATTCTTCATGTTTCTATGATCTACAATACTCATCTGTCAAACGAGATGTACCTCCTGCTGTAATAATTGCACAGATATCATGGGTGGAACACAATGTTCTTTTGTTAAATTTGAGACCAGTTTCACAACAAGCAATTCATACCTTGTCCTATAAGCCTGGAAAAAGTCCTGTGACTAAGAAAATTTTAGAACCTGGAGAAAAGTTACTACTGTTGATTACCTAAATTGTTATGGCATTAAGCTACTTAAAAAACATTTAAAACTATAGACAAATGCAATACCTCCCTTAATCTGAGAAGATTTTCTTTGTATTTACTTGTGGTGAGTTCAGCAAATAAATTCTTAGTTCTAAACTATATTCATATCCTCTAAGGCAGAAGGAGCACTGAAAGAATGGGTGCAAGGAATGTTAGGTAGGAGATAGGGAAAAGGTGTGTAAAATTATGACTTTTGGGGACTTTATAACCAATGCAAGTCTCATACCAGCTGTGACTACCTGTAGTGGGCCTACTCAAAACTTCTTTTTTCAATGGACAACAGTCAATAGAAAGATGTATATGTAGTCATAGCTAGCATGAATAAAAAGAGTTCACTGTCATAAAGGAAATATCTCCTGCAATCAACCTGGTTGGTTGCCTTTCCCCAAACCCATGCTCACAAAAATAAGACTCAAACTCAACATATATTTACAACAGTTGGTTATGGATAAAGGAGAGGTTTATTGATCCCTACCCCTCACTAGTGAACTATGAGCTACAGATAGGATTTGTGATAGGAGCAATAATAATCTTCAGTTGTGTATCTACTGAGGCAAACTCCAGGGCCCAACAAATTTCCAAATCCATTGCAATGTAGAGGTCATTATATTTAATATTATGATCAAGACTCCACAGATGATCCTGGTTATATTTAGTGAATCTCAAAATAAAATAGAACAGAACAAAAAAGTGTAAGAATTAAGTTCTCTGTTGCTGTGATAAAAATACTATGACCAGATTTAGGTGAGAAAGTGTTTGTTTTAATTTAAAATCCCAGAGAGATAAAGTTCATCCTAGTGGGAAGTTATGGCAACAGAAAGAAAAAGCAAGACAGTAGGAGCAGGAAGTTATTGACCACATTCTCATCCACACAGGATGTGTATAACAGAACATAAAATGGTGTTTAAACATGAACACCAAAGGGCCACACGGTCAATGACATGCTTCCCCCAGCAAGGTCCCTCCCCCAAAAGGTTCCATTACTGTTCCTTTAACTGCACCTTTAACTGGAGCCCAGGTGTTCAAAATATGTGAGCATATGGGGTATTTCTCATTCCGATAAACACAAAGACAACAGCATTTCATGAATGGGGTAAGAGGGTTTTATTTAATCTTTTTTTAATTTTGTCACTAAAATTTATTTTATCAAGTAAAAATCTATAATTCAACAATCTTGATTTGTTTAATAATTTATATTTAAAACAGTATTTAAAATCTCTAGTAGTAACATGTGTAATGAATACATTGCATGCCATGACATGTACAGAGGTACAGAGCTGAAACAAAATCTCTCAAATTTCCATGGAACATATGAGTAACTAAAGATGTAGTTGATTATAAACAATTATTCTGGAAATTTTCTTATTAGATTTTAATGGTAAGAGTTTTAAATAGGAGGATGCATAGTTGAGAGAGAGGGAGTTGGGAGAGGGATTAAAATGTAAGAGAGATACATTATTGAAATGTACTGTATATTTGTGTTATGCTGCCAAAGCACAAACTGAGTAAAAGCCATCTACCTATTCATTTATTATTAGTAAAGCTTTTGAGTTTTTATTGGACTTTAAAAAATTCAAGGATGAATTCGAGGTCAATACTTACAGTCTTATGGGCCTACTTGATTCATAACCTGGGTCAGTCTCAGTCTTGGTCAGAGAAACTTCATTTTTTCAATGGGCAACGGTCAATAAAGAGATGTATATGTTGTCATAGCTGACATGGATAAAAAGAGTTCCCTGTCATAAACGCTGCATCTCCTGCAAAAAACCTGGTTGCTTCCCACCCATACCCATGCTCGCAAAAATAAGACTCAAACTCAACCTATATTTACAAGCACTATGCCATCTAGCTATGCTCTTCTCTGACCAGATATAACTAAAAACATCTCATGTACTCTATTTTATCTACGGCCATGTAGCTTGTTACCTGTACTCAGGTCTCTCTCATCACCTCTTCCCAACAAATCTCATGCCTGGCTCTGTCCCATAAGCCTTTCTCTGCTAGATGTCCCACCTCTATTTCCCGCCTAAACCACAGACCATTTTTTTTAAATTGACAGGTGATGTATGCATACGATACACACGATACAATCTTCTCCCTACAACCTTCCAATACCTTCATGGTCATGGATGTCTTAGATGCCTTCAAAAGAGCACAAGCCATTGTCATTAGCATTGGTTACCCACCATACTTACATGGGAAGATGCTATGCTTTGGCAATAGGACATAGAAAAATTACTCTCAAACAGTAAAATAAATCCCCAGTGATGTGTGGCATTCCTAATACCAAAATGCTCTATGGGGAAAAAAAAAAACGAATCAATAATCTTACTTAGAACTGGCCACTTTATACTACAATAACAACATGACTGGCAAAATATTTCCACTGAGGCTATAGTTGTACTACTATTATATAGGTAACTAAATACTTCCTAATTATTCTTAGAATAATTTCCTTCTTAGAATTTTAGAATTTTATGCGTTGTGCTATTATCCTGGTTTAAAAGCACATAAAGAGACCATTGGCTCTAAAATAACTACTGTTATCAATGTTTCATTAAATATTCATGTCAGTAATTAAATTTCTATGTGTTCCTGCTTATACCGGTAGACCTAGGCTTCTCTTAATCTTTCTCGGAGAAGCTTCTCCTTGCAGAGGGCAGAAGTGGAAACATGAATAACTTGTCCAAAACTTGAGAAAAAGATACTGATTTCTTGCCCCTCAATTGTACACCAATCCTCAAACGACCAAACCAAACTGCAAGGAGCATAACAGAAGAAGAGGCAGAAAGACTGTAAAAGATGGAGGTTGGAGTGCAGTGCTCTGAAATGGCTTCCTCTGGAGGTGATTTGGTAATCAAATGCACGAACTCAGCAGTTGTTGCTACCTAAGGAGACCAACACCAAAGTTGTTTAGAGGCATATATCCATAAAACCCTTGAGTTAAATATCTGTATTTAGGATGATGTCATTATGCAGGAATGCAGGTCCAGGATAAGGCAGGCAAAGCCTATCATTGGATGAGAAGGAAAGGTAGGCGGGGAAAATGTATAGGAAAGAGAGAGGAGGAGGAGAGGCAGAAAATCAAGATGGAGACAAAGAAGTAGGATGATCCAGATCCAGGTGGACTAGGTCAATTTTATCTTATCGAGGTGGACATTAGATCTTTATTAATTGGCAGTGAATTTATTGTGTGGATGTATTGTGGACCTACGTTTAACATATAAAAGTAATTGTTAAGTTATATTTCTAGACTTTTGATTTTACCAGGCTACAGGGGATGTGAGCAAAGTTCGCGGTGTGCAGAGACAAACTCTCAGTTCTGGAAGCCATGCTAGGTTATAGAATGTCTGGGGCTAGCATGGCATGTCCCCTGTAGAATGCAATGTGTGTTTGTCAGGCATGGTACCAATCCACAAAGGGGACAGTGTGTGAAAGTGGCTGGCAGAGAAACAACCTGAGTGTGCAGATCTCACAGATCCACTCAGAGTGAGAATGCTTGGAAACCGATTCCTCTGATAATTTTTTTATTTTTACCCCAACATCTATATTTTACATTTTTATTATGTATTACTATATTTTGTTAATTTATTTTTCTTGAGAAGTACACAATAATTTTCATTTGTGCAATTATACAATCATATAATCATATCTACCATCCATTTCTCTCCTCCAAATCTCCCAAACATTTCCTTTTATCTTACCTATTACAGTAAGGTAGAAAATAAAATTCTCCTAAATATCATCCCCACATTAATGTTTCAAATGCTGATTTGTACTGCACTATGATTAAAATTAGTGGTATTTAAAATCCATTATGTTTTTCTGGTATGATTAGCGAAGAAGTATTTCTTTACTTAATTTTTTCATAAGTATTTACTAGAGGTTAAGGGATTCAATCAAAACATTGTTGATATTTAATATATGTTATTACGTAGTATATTGTGTTACCAAGTAGGACATATGATGGCTGATTACTATATGAGAGGTCTACTCTACTAATGAAGTTATTGGTTATAGGATACTGCTCCGCTGTAACAGCCAGTCTATATAATAGAAGGCACATGCCATTAGTGAGCCCTCTGTCAGATATGGCATATCAGCTCTAGGCTGAGTGTAAAAACTGTAAAATTTAAAGACTGAAGAACTAATGGGCCTCCATCTTTATGTGATACCCAGGCACTGGTCTTCAGTAACAGCGATGAACAATGAATTAAAAGTAGTCCTGTATAATTGAGTCATCATAAAACATTGTTATATTAATAGGAAGCAAACTAAAATTAAATATAGTTTTAATGGTTGTGTTTTCAAGATAACTGCCCTTGAATTCCTGTTTTAGTTAAATATTTTATTCCATGACTACTTTCTTATTATTTCTGCAGTTTTCTTATGGTTAAAAATTATTATTTATTTGTTGGTTGTAGAAGAACAAGAGTGAATAAATTATAGTTTTACTATTATAACTGTTTTGTGTTATTTTTCTGACACTAAATTTTCTTGCATTTTTCCAAATAAGAATAATTTTACTTAGAATATGTAATAATCCTAATGCAGGACAAACAGGAAAGATTTTAGTGAATGTGTAAAAAGTAGATGAAGTCTTGATTAAATATGTAATTTTAATGTGGGAATGGCCCAGTCATGGACCCCAAATTCTTCAGATTCATGGAGGTGGCTAAGACTTTCCACAATGGAGAGACTCTAAGACATGTCAAAGCCTTCCTCTGGTCTGAGTGAGCGAAAACATAAAAATACTGCTATTTCCTCCAAATACAGCCACCTAACACTGCTTGCCTACAGACACCGTCTTCTGAGATTAGCTAATCTCCACACCTGTGCTATGTAAAAAGGCTGCTGAGGTTCCAGTTTGTTCTGGTGTTGGAACAACGTCATCAGTGTAACTACAGCTCACCTGATCCCAGCTCGGAGGTATATGTGTCTCAGTGGCTGCTCTTTCTTCTTCCCTTTTCTGCCCATTGGGGAGTTTCAAGGACCAAGCTGAGGTAGACATTGAGCTAAGGACAGTAAGCTGTTTAAGAGTTGGCATTCTATGTGCTTTTACTTATCTGTAAGGTTGTATAATTATCTAGCGTTGTCCAGATCTACATAGCAGAGAAAGAAATGCTTGGGGATATTCGTGTTTTCATGAGAAAACAATGAATCAGTACCACACACAAGGCATGCTGGGATGTTCTACCGAACCCTTTGAACAGATATTTTCTACAGTCAACTTAGGTTCAAATACTGTACACGAACTATGTTTCTGGAGCTTAAAATTGTGGGGGTGAGGTGGGGACATCCTCGTGGAGACAGGGTCGCGGGGAGGAGGTATTGAATGTGGAACAGTCAGAGGGTGGACTGGGAGGGGAATAAAATCTGGAGTTTTAAAACAAAGATTAAATAAAAGGAAGGAATACAGAAAAAAAGAAATTACTAATATGTGTGCAAGTAGGAGCAACAACATCAACTCTATAAAGCGAAACAGTCACATCCTCACTCTGGTCTAATTTAATTATGAACGGCAATCCTGAGAACTCACTAGGATGCATTACCATTCCCTTATCTACATCTAGGTATAGGTTGAAATAATAACGTTTTTTTTCTTTAAAATAATAACATTTTCCTCATGGGAAGATATATAATTACCATACAACAGATACCAATACTGAAATACAAATTGTTTTCTCTTGCATATGTCAAAAAGTTGACACTTAATCTACATATGAATAAACTCCTAGATAACTCTCCTTGTGAACATGTTCACAGAGAAAAGGGTTGACACATTGCTTTGTAACTTTTAACTCATATGTGCATCTGGCCGGACTGGGTATATTTCGTTTTTTGAGGTAACAAGAAATTTTATAATTTTCAACCATTGCACCTGATCAAAGAGGTTAGATTTTTATATTCTTCCTTCAGCCGTCTCTACTGTGAAATTAACCTCACAAAGACTGGTTTTCAACGAGCCCAAGGTGACTTGTGGTCTTTTTTTTAATTGGCAAAGAAAAATATTGTATTCTTTTTTGATTGGAAAAAGAAGTGAATTTGGCATTTTGAAATAATAAAATAATGCTTTAAATGGATTGTGTATCTCATCAGGATTAATCAAGCCTTTCTAATGTTCATGGCCCAATCAAAGTTCCTCCTTGGTCTAAATAATTTTAATTAAGCAATTCTACCTTCTGTAGCGGTCATTACCAGGGGATAATTGACTGAATCAGTACGGAAGCATTCGCTGAATGCTAAACAAACAGCAAGCTTAATTATCTGGCAGAGATGTATGTTACAGAAGGGCAGGATTGGCTTTCCAGGTTCCTAATCCCCTCAGCACCTTTTAGTAGCTATAATAATCCTCATTCAAATACACTGTTCCACCGCAGTTGCTGAACGCCACGTGGTGTCAGATCAAGTGTTTAAATATAATAAGAGTGGAGCATGCTTTGAAACTAACCAATGTCTTCTGGGAAGCCAGTTTTCTTTTGCTTATTTAATTCCTCCTTCTGTGTACATTTTGGAATATGAATTTTGCCCAGTTCCGCAGCTTGATACCTGCAAAACTGGCAACAAAGATATATTCTATATAGACTCATAGTCCAGAAGTTTTGTGCGTTGTAAAATATAATTGCACCACTTGCTTGAAGCGTTTCTATTATCTCTGCCATTATTTTTTCTCATAGTTCCTAACCTGCTGATAAACTGCTTTATCCTGGACTATAGATGACTGCATTTTTTTAAAGAAAAACATTTTTAATATAATTACATTCAATTGACCCCGTTCTTCACAATGATAGTAATTTTAAAATTATGTTCACATACTAAATTGATGTTGACATCAAATCAAAATCAAGAACAAAAATTAAAAAGAACAAAATAAATATTAACAACAAAACTTTTGCAATTTTTGATCAACTCTTGAATGTACTGCAATGTCAGAAGACTTCATTTTCATTTCATTTGCTAAGATGATGGGCATGATTTCTGAAACCATTTTCCTGGATCCCTGTATTCCTCCGTTTTAAAATTCTCTGTTTATATAATTTTGGTATTATAATTGGATTCCTTTAATCTGAATACATTAAATGTACTAGATGATTAAAATGTTGTTAAGAAATTTTTCAAAAATAATCTAGATTTTTTTCTTAATATTCTAAAAATAAAAGTCAAGTTAATATTTAAGCTTACTTAAACTTTGTGTAAGTACAAAAAACTAGAAAAAATGATTAGTAATTTGTTGACCTATACTTAATGGAAAATGTTATTTTTGCTTTAAATTTCTCTTCTAAGAATAAAATGATTTAATTTTTTTTGGTGCCCAACATGAGGTAAGAGATATTGTGTGTTGATATTATTGTTGTTATCACTACTTTACATATAATGCAAGGGAAGTAAAGAGAAAGATGCCCATAGCCGGTTTAAAAATTCCTTAGAAATTTAACAAACCTTAATAGAGAAGTAAAAAGTGTGAATTATATCCATTTAATTGTGGTCTCAGTAATGTTGCCAATAACCTAGATTTCTGTTTATATGGGCAGAAGTAACTGGGTAGAAATCAAAAAGGTAATATAACTATGGAGTTATTGGAATGCTGTTGGTAAAATATAATCAATTCTACAGTGTATTTTTTTTAACTTAAGAGAGTTGAATACTGATTTATTTCAAAATATAATGAAATACTAAAATCTAATGGCAACATGATACTCTCAAACTGGAGAGAGAAATGAATAAAAAACATTTAAAGTCAGAAAATACCATTCCTCAAATTATTATTTTCAGTTTTAATAAAAATATTTTATATATTACCTATAACCAATAAATCAGAATTACAACCCCTTGAGCATTTTCACCACACAGACACACAGACACACACACACACACACACACACACACACACACACACACAGAGAGAGAGAGAGAGAGAGAGAGAGAGAGACATACACACATGCACATTTAGACACTTATAAAAATATCAAGTCTAATTTATTTTATTTTTATTTTTCCAAATATTGAATGTAGTATCATTCATTATTTCATTGATAATATCACTTATCTCCCTAAAGTTAAACATCCATAAGAAGAGCAGGAAACAAATTTAATGGCTTTGTTAAAATTTGTTACAATATTTTATGAGAATTAATATCTTTCATTGTAATTGTTAATAGAAAAGTAAAGAAAGTGTCATTCAGCAACACAAATGCAGTTACAGTAAAACTGACAGAGCTTTCATGTGAACATAATCTTTCCCCTTTCAAATATTACACACACATTAGACATCTGCTCTAACATAAATTCAGGAGTCAGTTTTCAGGTTTAATTTCAATGTTTTGCAATATTCGTCTCCAGAAATTAGATAAAATGAATACATACCTCCAAGTAAAGATCATTTATATAATATAATAAATGAAGTCATTTAAAATTTCTTAACTATGTTGATTCTCTTACTTAATTGAAAATCTATTTGATTTTCAAGCATTTTCAATGTGTGAGGTAAATTTCAATGCTCTTCACATAACTATTTGCAAATTTCATAATAACTGCATTTTAAATTTTTCTCTTATGTTATGTACAAAGAATGAACTGTAATTATCATGCAGTTGCAAATGTGCAAAATTGTGAATTAGCATTTTTATAAATTATGGTGGCCATAATTCTTAGGATCCCTATGGCTTAATCTTGATATGTCATTATAACTAGTACCCATGGTTATGAAAAACATAATTATGGAAAACACACATAAAATAAATTAATTTTAATTCAAAAGCTTGTCTGCATTTCAAGACTTTCATTTCATACCTCAAATGTTCATTACCAAATACCTACGAAGTATCGGTAGCTGACAATGTGAAAAGGACCAATAGATCTATCCTAAAATGTATCACTACATAGTGAAGAAAGCTGAATGTTAAGGCGACATTCTGAAATGGCCACTCACACTCCTGTTCTGAGGAGGCTGACTCTGGCTGAGGCTGGAGGATGTAGTCTGCAATCAGAAGTGTTAAAAGTATTCCAGGCAATATGTGTTATGAACGCAATGGCACCAGGGTGTGAAAACTAAGTGAAAATGAGTGTATTCTGAGAACTAGGTGGGGGATATGAAGGATGGATGGATTTTTTTCCTTATGAATGGTGGATGGAACTTTATTTTCTTAAATGGAGAGAGAGAGAGAGAGAGAGAGAGAGAGAGAAGAAAAAGAGGGAGATTAGGAAAGAGGAGAGAAAAGAAGGCAGAGTATATATACATACATAATACATGTATATGTATTATATATACATATACATACATATAATATATATATAAATGGTGTATACTCTCTGTATATATTCTTACTTCGATAATACATATACACATATACATAGAGGGTAAACATTCATAGACTCTGGGTTGTATTAGGTCATGACCTCTTGCAGTATTCTAATCTACTCTGATTTCTCATTCTGCTTAGAAATTGCTGAGATGTATTCTGTGTTACTGATCTAGCCACTGGGGGAGGATTGGGAGGGGACAACCCACATAGAAGAGGAAAGGGAAGGGTTAGGGGGATGTTGGCATAGAAACCAGGAAAGGGAATAACATTTGAAATGTAAATAAGAAATAACCCAATTTAATAAAGATGGGGGAAATAGAGAGAGAGCCATTCTAAACAAGCTAGTTTCCCAAGGAATAAATAAAATGCTGCCCATCGTCTTCAGGCCTGTAGCGCTGGCAACATCCACAAACAGTTACTGAGCACTTAACTGTGGTTGACTTGGTCTGACAAATGTTCAAAGTACAATATAAATAATCTGATATTTAAGGCAGTAAAAAAAAGTGAAGAAATTTTTGTATACTGTGAACACTTTCTCTTTTGTTGCACATTGAAAGCATTTCAGAGATTGAGGCAAATAAATGACTAAACTGTATTTTCACTGGGAATTGCCATTTTAAAGTTATTTCGGAGTTGTCTTTACTTGCATGATTAGATGTGTCATATAATAACAACTGACCTTGTCTATTTTAGAACATGTCATTTAATATAGGAGTTTTAGAGTTATAATGTACTGTGCTCTTTTTTAGACAGTTAATATTTCAGACTAATTGGTTAACCTGAAAACGTTACTTACTTCTGCTACTTCACTCAGAATTTTCTGTAATTTTCATGTTTGTTAAATTATGTACTATTTGCTGCAAAGAACATTCAATCAATACTCTCCAAACACTGACTAGTGAATAGTTATTTATAAATTCTCCTAATTCCAGAGGATGGATTCTCTACATATTTTCGCTTTGAAATATATATAACCATATTTTATTATAAATAAGTGGTAATTCTCCAGATATTTTAAAATATGTAAATGGTTGAGAGGACATGAAAATAATAAGAATTTAGATTTACTTAAAATATTTTAGTATCATATAAGTATATAACAAATTATATGCTATAATTTTGTTATATATGTATATAGGATGTTTTAGTATGATTTATGTGATGGATTTAGATACATTTTTAAAATGTTTTATCTTTTATATTTATATTAGGCCATATGGGGTTGGGGATTTAGCTCAGTGGTAGAGCGCTTGCCTAGGAAGTGCAAGGCCCTGGGTTCGGTCCCCAGCTCCGAAAAAAAGAACCAAAAAAAAATATGTCTTATATTAGGTCATATATATATATATATATATATATATATATATATATATATACATATATATATGTGCCTTATTATATCAGGATGTTTATGACAGTTCTAATGATGTTAATATTTTATGAATATCAATGTCAGTAGCAGATCCCACTCTAGTGGAAACCTTGGAGAAAATTTAGCTTAGACAGTCATATTCTATTTTACTCATTGCAAGGACTAGAGGTATGGAGAAGATATTTTGTGAAGACCTTGTTTGACAAAAAATCTTTGCTGCAAAATGATGATTCTCTAATAAGAAAAAGATGTCATCCCAGGTATGTCTAAAATAGGAAGAAGTGCTTGCAACTTAAGGTTGCAAATTAGTATCACATCTGTCATACAGTCATTTGATTGAAATTTACCTAGTGACCACCTTCAGGTTTCAATTCAACTTGAATGCATGCTCCAACCCAAAGCAGTCTTTAAAATAAAGAAATATATCTAATAAAAAATTTAAAGAAAAGAAAACAAATCCAGTACAATTCCTTTGATCAGAAACTTCCTTCCATTCAGTATCCTGCTGCACAGTACAGTCTTTCCCATGGACATGGGCATACAAAAGCTGAGAAAAACAGAGGTTAACACAGGATAAACAAACAAGAAAAAACAATACAGAACTTAGGTTTGCTTCAGTGAAACATTGCCTATGAGATGATTTCAAAGAACAAAATGAAATACGTCTGCTTCTGCAAACCAATCATAAGAAAGCACTCACAGTTTAATACTGTACTTGCAGAAGACATGTACATTTTTATTTGTATCAACTCCAATTTGAGCAATAAGTGTATAAACATTAAGTCTCAACTGTTACATTATTCTCTTTTCTAACTTTTTGAGTTGTATTATGAAAAATTGTGCCAAGGTACCAAGATACCTGAAATTACTAATTGCCTATTCTTAGCTTAAATATTAAAAAGACAAGTATTTGCTTAAAATATTGCCTTTTCAATACTGTCTATAAATCATTCCATACTGGTTTATGAGATAAAAATTAAACAGCAAAAAAAAAAGAGCCAAACCAAATCCATCAATCAATATCTATGACAGAAAATGACATTTGTGTATTTCTTTCAAATTTTTTAAAAGTCAGATGGCAACGTGAAAAAATAAAACAAAATATTCTTAAATAATATTTGATACAATGAAAAGACATCATCACCTAGCTTTAACCACTCCCTATCTTCTTTGAGCATACAGTCCTTTCAGCACCAGCAATAAACATATACCACTCTTGTCATTATCTGCTTCAAATGTGTTTTCCATCAGCTTGTGAAGTTCATGTGAAAGGGACTGGGCTAAATGTTCAGCAGACTCATACTGTAAAGGAAAAACAAAATGAAAGGTACAACAATAGGAGACTTATCTTCAGAAACTCATATAGTCCCTGATCTGCTTTTCAAAACCAATTTTAGATTTCTGCATATTCTTTTATTTGACGTATATAGTGTTCAGAATGTTTATTCCTAATCATTGGAAGAACAGATATCTTTTCATAAAACTGAATCTGGTTATCAACTCCGAAGGGACAATATTACAGGGTTTATAAAAAGTTTTATCTCAGCAGCATGAGAATATCAAGGCAAAACTTAACAAAAACATCCTGCAGCACAGAACATTTAAGGGAATAAGGTATATATTGAAAAGAAGTTAGAATATAATGAAGTGATATAACTTGTCAGTGTGGTTGGGAGGAAATGCTGTGGGTTCACTTATTAATGGGATGTTTCTTCTGATACATCACACAAAAGTATGAATAACTATTTAAAAGTCTTAATAATATCAAAAATTTCTCAATGTATACTACTGTGAGGGCTGACCTAATCCTTTACAACTGGAGTTTTAAAACAGAAAATCTCTCTCTCCTTTTTTTTGGGGGGGGTTTCTTTTTTAATTTTATTGAAGTCTTTTTTAGAGTCCATTTATCCCCTTCCTGGTACACCCTCTGGCTGTTCCATATCCCATTCTTCACCCTCGCCCCGTCTCCATGACAATGTCCCCACCCATTTCCCTTCTTCTTTTTGTCTTTGAGGTATTTTATTACAGAATGAGGAAAAATATATATTTATGTATATATATATGTATATATATACATAAATATATATAATACAAGGGATGCTGTGGATTAAGAAACAAAATCTACAAGTTCATCTTTGGGATGCAGAGTTCATTGCCTTCTCACATTTGAGATTACTAGCATACATTTTCTTAGGGATTTTTTGCAGATTGTTCTAAAACATATCATAAGACATTTTCAAAGTATTTCCTTCCTATTTGTCTATTCTCTTAGTTATTTCTTTTAGATTCATGATCCCAAAATTAGCTTCTTACTCTGGTAGACATGGGAAATACAGAAAATATGGAACCCTAAATATACAGTGGAGTGAAATAACTGTATACAAGATATTTTAAGGAAGGATGTAGGGTACTCTCATGAGTGACATAGAATAGTATGACTGGTAGGTAAAAGGCAAATTTTGTGGGCTAAAAGTCCAGAAAAGTCCAAAAGTTGGATTCATATATCAATACTTTTGAAAATTTCAGTGACTAAAACGTTATGACCAAGGCAACTTATATGCTTATATGTCTTGTGGTTCCTGAGAGGTATGAGTCATTCATGGTGGAGAGGATTGTTGAAAAGCAGCATGTAGATATGGTGCTGTAACAGAAGACTATACCCCTAGAATAGAACAGAAAGAAAATCATGGCAATGATATGTTTGCTTGTTTTTCTCTTAGGCCTTCCTCCTGTGACATACCACTTCAACAAATATATACCTCCTAATGTTCCCCAAACTACACCCTCAACTGTAGATCAACTACTCAAATGGCTAAAAATATGGAAAACATCTCATTCAAACCAGTACAGCAGCAATTTTTGTATCTAAATACCCACTCACTAACCTTGTGTGCAGTACAGTGTACGTGACAACCTGAGAAATTATTTTGTTTTATTCACTAGCCATGAACTAGATGCCAGAGCCATATGCAAGTCTTATCAGGTTAGTCATTGTTGACAATAATATGGACCACAGTTATATTTGGTACACTATTCATTTTCTTTTTTGGTAATGTGCAGAGCAATTTCCAACATTATGAAAGCAAAGTGATTAAGCTTCTAGATGAGTATCAGTATCATTTCTCTAGGTTCTATGTCTCAAGTATATGTTGCCTTCAGACACAGGGTTAGCACTAGATTCTGTTGGGTTATCAAGAGCATTTCTGATCATCTATATCATTTTGATGATCTATAAGAATTCAGTGGCATAACATTCAATTAGGGACAACCAATTACTAGAACTCTACTGTTTCTTTTATTTTTTAGTCTGTCATTTCTAAAACAGGCATTACCAACTTGCTATAAAGTAATTCCATTTCATAGATATAACATATATAATATCTACTATTCATGTGAACACATGAAAATGTATGTACATTTCTTTTTATTGCTTATATTTATTTACATTTCAAATATTCTCCCCCTTCCCAGGTTCCCCTCTGCAAACACCTATCCCATCAACCGTCCCCCTGCTTCTATGAGGATGATCCCCCACCCACCTACCCACTCCTTCCTCTCCTCCCTTCTATTCCCCTATATTGGGGCATTGATCCTCTGCAGGACTAAGGGCCTCCCCTCCCATTGATGGCCTATGTGGACATCTTATGCTACATATGCAGCTGGAGCCATGGGTTCCTCCATATGTACTATTTGGTTGGTGGTTTAGTCCTGAGAGCTCTGGAAAGACTGGTTGGTTGATATTGTTGTTCTTCCTAAGGGGTTGCTAACCTCTTCAGCTCCTTCAGTCCTTCCCCTAACTCCTCCCTGAGATCAGGCTGATGGTTGGCTTTGAGCATCTGCATCTGTATTGGTCAGGCTCTGGAACAGCCTCTCAGGGGACAGCTCTACCAGGCTCCAGTCAGCAAACATTTATTGGCATCAGCAATATGTCTGGGTTAGGTGGGACAGTTTCTGGATGACTTTTCCTTCTATCTCTGCTCCTTTCTCTCTCTCTCTCTCTCTCTCTCTCTCTCTCTCTCTCTATATATATATATATATATATATATATATATATACATATATATATATTTCCTTTAGACAGAATTAATTCTGTGTTAATATTTTTGAGTTGGGTAAATAGCCTGCTTTCTCAAATGGAGGTTGTGTCTAACCATTGGATATAGTCTCTATAGGTTCTGTCTCTACTTTGCTGGATATTTCAGCTAATAAAATTCCCACTGGGTCCTGGGAAACTTGCACCCCTTACATATGGGACTTTGTAGTGGCTATCCCTAATTGCCCAGTTCCCATGACTATATACTTTAGTTCAAATTCCTGACCTTCTGTACTTCTCCCCACAGTACTCCCACACCTGATTCTGTACCTTTAACCCTCCCCCTGATATCTCCCTCCCAGATCCCTCCATTTACTTCCTGCTCTTATTTTGTTCCCCCTTCTAAGTAGTATAATAGAAGATTTTCATGTGACTTTAAAAAAAATCCTATTGTTAGCTATAACTTCACAAAAAATGAGGACACAAAAATGGGTGAATAGGGATGGAGGATCCAGATATGGACGGTGCTATGTTGAGAGTAAAAATAATGAAAACATATCATATTATATGGATTTCTCAAAAAATTAACAACAAAAAGTTAAACTTCCACAAATAATATATAGATACAATTGTAATGTGTTGTTAAATAAATTATTTTACACACAACAATAAGAGAATAGAAAATACATAAAATCAGTAAGTGATTAATTGACAGATACAGTAAACTATTACTTATATCATGGTCATTTACTTATTTACTGATATATTCAAAAGAAACAGGTAAGAGAAATAATGTTAATGGTTGTTCATCTCTGAATGCACTTGATTTGCAAAAAAAGCCCTGTCAAAACAGGACCATACTGTGCATATCAGATCATTGCCCACAGGTCTGCAGAGATTCAGACAATAAAATTTATGGGAAAAATCACATTTAAAAATAACATACATAATAAATTGCTGTCTTTTACTGCTTTCAAGATACATTGCCTTTTACACTCTGATATGCTGGTCTCCTTGGTTTCATATTACTACAGAGTTGTTTAACTTATATGTCCTAAAGTCTTTCATAAAATTAAGTAACATTTCTGCTATCATTTCCTCAAATAGTCTCTTTTGTTCCTCCCCTTTTCTCAATAACAGTCCAATGGTTTACATTGTAGCTATTTTCTTTTCACAGACCTTATTGTGACAAGTTCACTCTGCCTTGCCTATATAGTGGTAATGCTGTTATAGTTAGTATTGTTGCTGGGGTATTTTATTATCTGTTTCCCAGACCTGGCAATTATAATTGTCCTATCTTCCAAATGACAAATTATTTGTTTGACCTGTTAAACAAACTCTGCCTTGAAATCTCTGTAGTGTTTTTTCAGGTAATATATTTTTAGTTTTTCATTTAGCTTTCTTAGATTTCATCTCTTTGCAGACATTCTGATTTTATTCATCATCACTTCCTTAACTTTATGTATGATTTACACTAATGATTTGAAGGACATTCATGTTAAATACATGGGCACAAAAGAAAATTTCCTGAACAGAACACCTATGGCTTATGTTCTAAGATCAAGAATCAAGAATTGACAAATGAGACCTCATAAAATTGCAAAGATTCTGTAAGGCAAAAGACACCGTCAATAGGGCAAAATGGTAGCCAACAGATTGGGAAAAGATCTTTTCCAATTTTACATCCCATAGATGGCTAATATCCAATGTATACAAAGAACTTAAGAAGATAGACTCCAGAGAGTCAAATAGCCCTATTAAAAATGGGATACAGAGCTAAACAAAGAATTCTCAACTGAGGAATATCAGATGGCTGAGAAGCACCCAGA
This sequence comes from Rattus norvegicus, assembly GCF_021556685.1. Classification (NCBI taxonomy): domain Eukaryota; kingdom Metazoa; phylum Chordata; class Mammalia; order Rodentia; family Muridae; genus Rattus; species Rattus norvegicus. The sequence goes on along the minus strand of NC_141544.1, from coordinate 60,262,747 downwards.
GAAATGTTCAACATCCTTAGTCATAGGGGAAATGCAAATCCAAACAAGCCTGAGATTCCACTTCACACAAGTCAGAATAGCTAAGATCAAAAACTCAGGTGACATCAGATGCTGGTGAAGATTTGGAAAAAGAGGAACTCTCTTTCATTGTTGATGGGATTGCAAGTTGGTACAACCAATCTGGAAATCACTGTGGAGGTTACTCAGAAAATTGGACATAGTGTTACCTGAGGACCCAGCTATATCACTACTAGGCATATACCCAAAAGATGTCCCAATGTTTAACAAGGACAAAGGCTCCACTATGTTTGTAGTAGCCTTATTTATAATAGCCAGAAGCTGGAAAGAACCCAAATGTCCCTAACAGAGAAATGGATACAGAAAATGTGGTACATTTACACAGTGGAGTACCACTCAGCTATGAAAAATAAAATTCATAAAATTGTTAGACAAATGGATGCAAGTAGAAAATATCATCCTGAGTGGGGTAACCCAATCACAAAAGATCACACATGATATGAACTCACTGATAAGTGGATATTCGCCCAAAATCTTGCAATACTCAAGATACAATTTACAAACCATGTGAAGCTCAAGAAGAAGGAAGACCAAAGTGTGGATGCTTTAGTCCTTCTTAGAAGGGTAAACAAAATACTCACAGGTGTGGGATGATGTCACAGGTGAGGCAGGTACAAGTTAGAAGGAGGCCTGTCATTGGATGAGAAGGAAGGATGGGCGGGAGAAAAGTTGGAAGGAAGAGGAGGAGACTGGGAGAGGAGGAGACAGAGAAATCATGTCAGGACAAAGGAGGCTGATGTAAAGATTCTTCTCTGTGTGTTTACAGGTTGTTATTAATGTTCTCAAGGGATGGATGGTACCGGGCTTTGTATGTTTAAGTGGGCAATTATATCTTGTCAATTGGATCTAAGATTATTGTGTTGATTATTGTGTTGTGTGTTCTTTTATGTGATGATCTGAGTGTAGCAAAGTGTGTGGCAGCAGGAGACACTGGGCTACAGAGGAGTTGGGATGTGTTTCCACCAAGATATCTAGCAGATATCTTGGGACACTGAGGTGCCTGACTTAGCGGGATAAAAGACACAAATACTTTTTTTATTTTTTTTATATTTTTACAATAACACACAGGAGGAAGTACAGAGACAAAGTATGGAACAGAGACTGAAGGAAAGGTCATCCAGAGACTGGCACACCTGGGGTTTTACCCCACATACAGTCAGCAAACCCAGACACTATTGTGGATGCCAAGAAGTGCATGCTGACAGGAGCCTGATACAGCTGTCTCCTGAGAGGCTCTGCCAGACCATGAAAATACAGAGACAGGTACTTGTAGCCAACCATTGAACTGAGAATGGGGTCCCGAATGGAGGAGTTAGAGAAAGTACTGTAGGAGCTAAAGGGGTTTACATCCCCATAACAAGAACAACAATATCAACCATCCAGACAGCCCAGAACTCCAAGGGACTAAACCACAAACTGAAGAGTACACATGGAGCCACCCATGGTTCCAGCTGCATATGTAGCAGAGGATAGCTTTGTTGGGCATCAATGAGAGGAGAGGCCCTTGGTCCTGTGAAGGCTTGATGCCCCATTGTAGGGGCATGACAAGGCGGGGAGGTGGGTAGGAGCAGGTGGTTGGGAGGGAGTGGGTGGGTGCGTAGGGGAGCACACTCATAGAAGCAGGGGCTGGTGGATGGAAGAGGGGTTTCCCATACAGGAAATCAGCAAAGGGGGTAATATTTGAAATGTAGATAAACAAAATATCGAATTAAAAAATAGGTTTAGAGATCTGGACTGATTTCATTGACATGAAATTTTTTTATCCAAGTGAATTTGCATTTTATTTAAGGTAATTTATCTGATACATAAAACATAAAAGTGAATATGTTCATAGGGTACTATGTGAAATTTTGACATGTATGCTTTATAGTGTTATATACAGTTTACAAAGTATTTAGTATATATTATTTCTTAATTTTGAAAACTTCTAAGTTGCTTCTAGCTGTTTGGCAGGATGCATATATAATTTTTTACCCAGAAACAGTCTGTCCTGAAACACCAGAACTTCTCCTTGCTTTCCACTTACTATAAAATACCAATGATAACCTTCCCTTTCTCTTTCACTATTCTCCCTGCACTCATAATAGCTGTTATACTGCTTTAACTATTATAACATGCTTTAGGGATTTATGTGAATTCCAGTTACTGTGCAAGTAGAGTGAACTTAACTAAATGGGATTAATTTTTATTGTAATAATTATTGATCATAACCTTATCATTGTGAACATAAATAGAAATTAGATAAAATAAAACGTTTAAATCCCTAAGTTAAATTTCTTACATTACATATCTAAATGACCAGATTTTCTTCAAGTAGGCTTCTGATCAAAATTATGTTTATATTAGTTTGGCGTGAAATATATTAATGTTCAAAAGTTAGTAATGGTCGTTCTTAATTTGATTTCTTCCCTTAATTACTGTCCATCAGAAGACAGTATTATTAATCAAAAGTTTTATTGACAATAAAGCTGTAGAAATTGGTTTTATAATTTTAGAAAAAATGAATACATTGAAAATCCAAATGCACACCATAACTTGTGATAGAATGTGTAGATGGATTGATTTGTGGTCTAGGGAGGTTTTAGTGTAAATCAGGTAAGTTTTCCCTTTTACTATTTCAAACTTTAAACGTGTACAAAGTGACCAAATACTTGATATTGTATTAGTGAGAAAAGAAACCAGATCATAGAGTAAAGATTTAGCTTTGTGGAATATTTATCTTTTAACATGCCCTAAACTTTCTACGTAACACAACTATTTGTATATAATATTGAAAATCAAAATGGAAGTCAGAACTGTGAATTCATCAAATATTTCTCAAACAATTTGAAACTCACATTCTCCAGCATATCTTTAACTAAGTTTGCTTATTTGACATAAAAATCATGGTGTATCTGAACAATGTTATTGTTCACATAGACAGTATCTGTGATATATGATGCTTTTTTATATTTATTATTCTATACTCTGTTTTATAATTCTCAATAAGAACCTATTTACAACTGCTTCTTTTGTTCACCGTGGCCTGTTCCTCTATGACATTCCTTTCCTTGAACATTAGCAAATAGTTTGATGCATTAACATGAAATTAATTTACTAGTCAAATAAGTAAGCTGTGAAGAAAGCAAATAGAAGTCTCTGTAGAAATAATATGTCCTATTACAATATATGAGGGCTTTTAATGTGTAGCATTTTGGGGTTTTGATAGTCTTACCACTAACCTTTAAATTAATGTGTGGCTCTAGTTAAATGAATATATTTTAAAAACAAGGTAAATTCACTGTTTCCAGGAAGGTGTTATAATATAGTATAAAACAATGAAATCATCAACACTGTACTTTCAGTAGTATTAATGTGAACTGAGATTAACATCACAATTAATATTCATGAAATATATAAGCTGTCATAAAATTTAAATTCATAGGTATTGGTAATGTTCTGTAAAATATATCTACTTTCACTTAAAGTTCATGGAATAAATGCTAATAATTCTAAAAAATGTGCATATGTGAAGATATATATTTTATTAAAAATAATAGATCATTTTCTCTATATTTACAGTATATTGCCCTATATTCATCTTTTCTGATAGAACAAAAAAATTTTTATTAAATAATTTCAGTGAATTTTCTGCTTTGAATTTTTTCATATTTTAGAGAAATTAACATCACCCTTCCAGGAAGCAAATCAGTGAGCATAGGTGCAAACCTGAGCAAGGGGCATATTCCCCCAACCTACTGACCAGCATGCTTAGAATCCTGTCATTACAACTGGTAACAAACAACTCACTCAAAGCTTATTTTATAATGAAGTGATAAATATCTACAGGTTTTCTGAGCACTTTATGGAATTCAAAACACATAATAGTTATACATTATGCTATCCCAATGCAATGTTGAAACATCATTATATTAAATCAAAGTTGGGAACCATTTCTAGAAGAAATGCTAAGTGCAAATTGTCAACCTTCCATCCAGTAGCGAGAGTACAAAGCATACATCTATTTTTCCTAACATTGATATCAATCAACACTGAATATGAGGAAATGGAAGTTGTTTTTGTCTTCTGAATATTTTCCTACACTTGAACAAGTACAAGCCTAGTTGCATGAGCCGTAAAATTTTATCCTTTCAAAAGTTTTGAGAGTATTTTAAGTTCAAGAGTTTTAGAGCCAGGATTTTGCTAACTGTACTGAAGAAAATTAGTTTTGTAGTTTCATCTTGGCTTTGAATTGTTTGCTGAAAATGGTTGGTGCATATTTTCTTCATTTCATTCTCTTCCTTCATTTCACATACTCTTCTTAGCCCATCTCGTACAGTCCCCCTGTGCATGTATACCTGGAGGTACAGTTTTGTCATGTCTGAATGTTCTCTAAGGCCCTCATTTCAACTCAGTCACTTCTGAGAGCATTGCAAAGTACTGCAGGTCAGCATTTCAGCCTATGGTGTAAGGAACATTACAGGTCAGCTCATAATACCTGCCAATGTTTTATTTCTATTAATTTTGAGATTCTATTCCTCCCTGGAAAAGCTTGGTTGGTTTGTGGTCTGACAATAATATGCTAACATGGGGAATGAAGGAGCTTTCTTGAAGTGAAGTAAACAAAGATAATAAAGCAGGCATGAAGGGAGCAGCTTAGCTTCTTACCACAAAACAAACTACTAAGCAGATTAGAACGGAAAGCTTTCTAAGGTGTTGAGAACAGCATGTGATAAAGAAAATAGTGATTATTGATTTCACCCAAGGCAGAGAGTTATAAGTTCTAGTGAAGCCTTTCTTTTGGCTAGTGGAAACTATGAGGGAAACTGAAACTATAAACATCCGTGCCTGTATTGGTCAGGTTCTGGCAGGGAGGGGAGGTCCTTGGTCCTGTGAAGGCTTGATGCCCCAGCTTAGGGGAATGCTAGGGCTGTGAGGCAGGAATGGGTAGGTAGAGGGGGAGTTCACTCATAGAAGCAGGGGAAGGAGGGTGTCCGGGATAAGGGGTTTGCAGAGGGGAAACTGGGAAGGCATATAATATTTGAAATGTAAATAAATAAAATATCCAATAAAAAAAGAAAACTAAGACTATAGAAGTAGCCAGAAATAAGGAAGGAATTAGAATACCAGGCAAGAATAAAGAATATGGGAGTTGAAAAGAACTTTACATCACAAGATTAGGGCAGGTACCAGGGAAAAACGAAGTCATCCGAAAATAATATGGATCATACATATGTTGTTATGAAGTAGCTAAAAGTCAATGGGTTTGTGATTTGGGGAAATACTGTTGTTTTGAAAGCAGAGGTCCCTGTTATGCAAACCAATTTGTAGACAAATGCTAGGTAGATCCAAATGGGAACAGTACATATTAGAAAATGACTTTACAGTCATTTTGTTGAAACTCACACTATAATCTATACTTCAAGTTTGTTATTTCTGTATGTCAGTCCTGGAAATAGATATCAGGTCAGCCATAAGAATGCTTATACAATGAGCACTCCCATACTCAGTTTTTCAGGTCCAACTTGGTTGTTGTCTTCTCTTTTTAATTGCTCCAACCTTGTCTTCTAGGGCTATTAACTGTCTGTCTGAGATCTACGTAAACCTCTTCCTACAACTTTCATATTTGAAATTCCACCAGAAGTCTGATCTCCATGACTATTAGGAACATACTACTTTTAAAATATCTGATGAATGGAGCAGAATCCTGTGACTACATGATAAATGTTTTATTAAAAGAAATGAATGAATTAAACTTGGCTATAAAATCAGTTATAATTTAGGGAACTTATAATGAATAGGAAATATGTTTATAAAATTCTTCTTTCCTTTTTAGAAAAGTCTCATGTCTGTTCAATGAATAATGACAATTTAAGTACAATAATAACATACTGTATGAAATATACACATTAGGCAAACAATGACACATAATGTAAGTTGAATCATGGAGAAACTACAAGTTTGCATGTATAGATGTGGAAATGGCTATAAGTAAGTTTTGGAAAATTTTGAAAATTGAAAAAGTGTGAACACCTGTAATAGTGTAAGCATTATTGGCTTTCATGGTACAATTTTCAACATAATAGTGTTGGAGACACCAAGGTACAATGCATGAGAATTGTGGGAGAGCACGTGTGAATGCTTATTGATGTTTAGAAATAATATTTATGCTTATATGTGCATTAGTTGCATAATGTAATATAATGAATATTCAGTTATTTTTAAAAATGCAAAACATCAGAGAAAATAAAGACATTTTAACAAGTGAATTAATCCATGTGATTATTAATGCCCTTATTAAGAAATATCTGGTCATTTCCATAAGCAAGAATTGTTTGTTCTACCTAAAGAAATGTTCAACATCTTTAGTCATAAGGGAAATGCAAATCAAAACAACCCTGAGATTTCACCTCACGCCAGTGAGAATGGCTAAGATCAAATACTCAGATGACAGCAGATGCTGGCAAGGATGCGGAGAAAGAGGAACACTCCTCCATTGTTGGTGGGATTGCAGACTGGTACAACCATTCTGGAAATCAGTCTGGAGGTTCCTCAGAAAATTGGACATTGAACTGCCTGAGGATCCAGCTATACCTCTCTTGGGCATATACCCACAAGATGCCCCAACATATAAAAAAGACACGTGCTCCACTATGGTCATAGCAGCCTTATTTATAATATCCAGATGCTGGAAAGAACACAGATGCCTTTCAACAGAGGAATGGATACAGAAATGTGGTACATCTACACAATGGAATATTACTCAGCTATCAAAAACAATGACTTTATGAAATTCGTAGGCAAATGGTTGGAAACTGGAAAATATCATCCTAAGTGAGGTAACCCAATCACAGAAAAACACACATGGTATGCACTCATTGATAAGTGGCTATTAGCCCAAATGCTTGAATTACCCTAGATGCCTAGAACAAATGAAACTCAAGACGGATGATCAAAATGTGAATGCTTCACTCTTTCTTTAAAAGGGGAACAAGAATACCCGTTGCAGGTAATAGAGAGGCAAAGATTAAAACAGACACAGAAGGAACACCCATTCAGAGCCTGCCCCACATGTGGCCCACACATATACAGCCATCCAATTAGACAAGATGGATGAAGCAAAGAAGTGCAGGCCGACAGGAGCCAGATGTAGATCGCTCCTGAGAGACACAGCCAGAATACAGAAAATACAGAGGCGAATGTCAGCAGCAAACCACTGAACTGAGAATAGGACCCCCTTTGAAGGAACCAGAGAAAGAACTGGAAGAGCTTGAAGGGGCTCAAGACCCCATATGTACAACAATGCCAAGCAACCAGAGCTTCCAGGGACTAAGCCACTACCTAAAGACTATACATGGACTGACCCTGGACTCTGACCTCATAGGTAGCAATGAATATCCTAGTAAGAGCACCAGTGGAAGGGGAAGCCCTGGGTCCTGCTAAGACTGAACCCCCAGTGAACTAGATTGTTGGGGGAAGGGCGGCAATGGGGGGATGATGGGGAGGGGAACACCCATAAGGAAGGGGAGGGGGAGGTATTAGGGAGATGTTTGCCTGGAAATCGGGAAAGGGAATAACACTCGAAATGTATATAAGAAATACTCAAGTTAATAATAATAATAATAATAATAATAATAATAATAATAATAGAATTATTTGTTCTATAGTCTCTGATACCTTATCAATATTTTCATCTGTGTTTCCATTATATTGTATATATGAAAGCAGCCCAGGCCTGAGACTCTGTTTAGATATCAATGTTAGCAAGAACATTTTAGAATAAACATTGACTCCTTTACAGTATGTCATGCAATCCTGGATCTAATACAGCTGGCCTGAGGGCCCCTTATCCTCATGAACTGTTAAATACGATTTTGTTTCAGTGACTGAATGTATGAATTCAGATGAATGCATCTTTCTTTTTTCAAATTTAAAGTGTTTGGAAACACCTTTGAGATAAAAGAAAAGTTATAAATATAACTGTGATTATTATTTTTCCTTTGAGGGACAGAAACATTGTGATTTTGTACATTTCTTTCTTTCTTTCTTTCGTGGAAAACATTTGTCATATTGATGCATCTCCAGCCACTACCAATGAAGAAAAATGTTTGCATCTTCCCCTTCACAAACTGTGGGTGGAGAGAGACATCCAATTGAATTAAGAACACATCAGTGAGCTCCAGATAAATGATCCAGCCTGAAAGCTGAAGTGCTGTCTTTTACTATTTGTCCCATGATTGACATGGAGTATGTTCAGAGCAATTCATAAAGCACAGACTATGCAGACTAAAATATTTCATTACGATGAAGATCATGATTTTTATGCTAACAACACATAAGCACCTTGGTCTTTAAGCAACATTATGTATGTAAAATTAAATAATAAATATAAGTGGTGAGGATAATACAATTTTCTAACTTGATGTTTTCTGTACTCTTTACTCTGAAAGTAGAAAGAATTTTCCAATGAACAGCACTTTATTTTTGACAGGATAGACTTGTAATCACGGAAATATCAAGACGTTGTGTTCAGAAAGAAGTGCAAACTACTGGAAATTCTGAAATTCTGAAAAATAACATGGTTCGACACTAACTTTTAATGTGCGTAATAATACTTATTTTTAAGACATGAATTGCTTAATTTCTAAATGTTCCAGAGAAATAAACATACCCTGAAAGGTTCATGGAATCAGCTCAATTTCTGCGGAATTAGGCCACACCCCTCCAAATCAGGAAGCCTCATGACGCTGGTCTCCACCAGAGTTATTTACTTCCTTCATTCCACTGTGTACATGAAACAGAGCCAGGAATTCTGAGAGAAGAGAAACGATTTAGATGACTTAAGACTCTTCATACTGAATAAAATGTTAGTGATCTTAGAACTTCCCCCTCCACCCAAAAAAAAAGACCCCTCAATTAATGTAATTTTAGCTGTGAAGATTGAAGCAATGTGTGCCAAATGGCAGTTGGCTTGATCATGCCTATCAAGTCCATACACTTACAGGAGAATGGTTTACTAAGGTTTTACAGGAGAAATTTTACCACGAGATATTTTAGTTTTCACTGTTTATTTTACCATCAAGTCTAAGATTAAATAATGAAAAACAGGCATCTTTCACAATGTAAGACCTTGGCTTATCCCAGGTCTGCTGAGTTTTAACCCAGCAAAGGTGTCATTTATCACAGAACCAATCCGTTAGGATTCTGAAGGCTTGTTTAATGGCTAAGGATGCAGCTAAAAGAATATCAGGTGGCTAGTTTGCAAGGCTCTAGGTACAAACAGCAGTAAGGAAAATTGCTAAAATAAATTAGACGTATAATTTCTGTATGCTCAAAATTATCCTTGAATAAAGTTTGTTTCAGTGCCAACAAAAAGCAAACCATCCAATTTGCCTTTATATACTCTCTAAAGAGTCCCTACAATTCCAAAAGACACAAAATCTCAGAAACTATCTAAAGCTGGCAAAAATAACACCTCTGCCTAGAGCAAGAAGCAAATCATAGTCAGGTGCTGTGGGTAATCTGAAGCAACCCCATATCACACACCTGCGATTAGAATGAAAACATGCTCTCATAGAATTTTTGTGTTTTTCTAAATGTACCATTATTCTCACTAGAGCACACACATCCCTACTGCACATAACATCTTTTAAATAAGTCGTAATCATTTGAAACATTGAGAACACACACACACACACACACACACACACACACACACACACAAATAGATAGGCATGCACACCTATCTCTATCTCTTTGTTAACATTTTCTTGGGGGAAACATAGCCCCCCTCTATTTTTTTATTAAAGAAGACTTGCCATATGATAGCATAACTAGATGTTAAGTACTTAAATAATTAAAAGTTCTTAATTGATATAGTTCAACACAGAATCCTTTTTGTTCTAAAATCAACAAGTAGACAATAATGAAGTGGACAATATACCAATACATAGATAATTCCGCTAATTAACTAGATTGATTAATTAAATTAGTAAATTATAGATTAATTAATTTAATTACTCCAATTTTTAATTAAACTGACTTTTGAACATTTAATGAGAGTGTATTTTAATGAGTTTATTTTAGAAATCATGCAAGACAAAGACTCTAACTTCAGAAAATAAAGCGCACAACAGCAGAGGTCATATCGTTCATGCTCAGAGCTCCATAGCATGTTCAGAGAACAGCTGGCACAGAGTGAACGGTTATGATCTTTATGAGATCAGCAACTTGCTAGATCAAGAAACATAAGAAGGATTTCCACATTTAACACCTCACCATTATGAGAACATCACAATGGGATATAATATTCAAAACACTACAAGTCCAGGGATAACATTAATTTAGAAGGGTACAGTGACCTAATTATATTCCCTGCTCTTGTTAGAGTGATCCAGTCAACAGATCTAGACCCTGTTCATCTGTACTGACCTTTAAAAATTAAACTTATCTTTAGCCAAAATGAGATTCATCTCATGGGCAAGAACCAATACCTGAAGCTATTATTGGTACTTTCAGACAGGGCAAGAAACAATCCTTCACCTTATTTTTGATGCTCTGTTATACTCACAGACAGGAGTTTAGCATGACTGCCCTTTGAGACGCTCTACCCAGAAACTGTCCTGAACAGATGCAGATATGCATAGTCAAACATTAGACAGAGCTCAGGGAGTCAATACAAATGAAAAGGGTCTAGGTCTGCTGTCCTGTTCTTAGCCTTAATCCCATAAACTCCTAGATTGATTTCCAGAGCGTTTTTACCAGTTTGCAATTGCACTAACAATCGAGGTATCTTCCCATTTCTCCACATCCTTGCTAGCATGTGCTGTCACTGGAGTTTTTGATCTTAGCCATTCCGAATGTTGTAAGGTGGAATCTCAGTGTCATTTTGATTTGCATTCCCTGACAACTGAGGATGTTGAATATTTCTTTAAGTGCTTCTCCTCCATTCATCATTCCCCTTTTGAGAATTCTGTTTTGTTCTGTACTCCATTTTTAATTGAGCTATTTGGTTTTTGGAGTCTAAATTCTTGAGTTCTTTATATCAGGTGTCTGGCTGGTGAAAATCTTTTCTTAATCTGCAGGCTTTTGGTTTTTTCCTATTAACCATGTTTTTGCATTACAAGATCTTCTCAGTTTCATGAGGTTCCATTTATCAATTATTGATCTTAGCGCTTGAGCCATTGGTATTCTTTTGAAGAAAATTTCCCCTTTGCTAATAAATTCAAGCACTTTTCTACTTGTTCTTCTTTACATTCATTGTATCTAATTTTATATTGAGGTTTTTGATCCACTTGGTCTTGAACTTTACGTAAGGTGATAAATATAGATCTATTTTCATTCTTCTACAAGCAGAAGATCAGGTAGAAAAGCACCATTTATTCCTTTTTTCCGACTGTATGATTTTGATTTCTTTATCAAAGATCAGGTGACCATAGATACTTTTATACGGCTTTATTTCTGGGTCATCAGTTGGACTCCATTGATCCTCCTATCTAGCTATTTACTAATACCATACAGTTTTTATAACTATTATTTTGTAGTACAGCTTCAGGTCATAGATGATGATTCCCTTAGAACTTTTGTAATGTTGAGAATTGTTTTGGCCATTCTGTTGTTTTGTTTTTTTTTCCATATGAAATTGACACTTGTTCTTTCCAAGTCTGTGAAAATTTGTGCTGAAATTTTGGTTGGACTTTCAGTGAATCTGTAGATTGCTTTTGTCAAGAGGGACATTTTCAGTATGTTAATTCTACCAATCCATGTGCCTGGGAGATCTTAACACCTTCTGAGGTCTTTTTTGCTTTGTTTCTTCAGAGACTTATCACACAGATCTTTCACTTGCTTGTATAGAGTTACAACAAGATATTTTATATTATTTTTGGCTATTTTGAAGGATTGTTTCCTTTTTTCTCAGCCTTTTTTCATTTGTATGAAAGGCTTCTCATTTCTTTGAGTTAATTTATTTCCAACGACTTTGCTGAAGTTGTAAGAGTTCTCTTGTGGAGTATTAAGGGTTATTTATATATAATATCATATCATCTAAAATAGTGATCCCTTAACTTCTTCTTTCCTATTTCTATCTCCTGGATCTACATTTGTTGTCTAACTCCTCTAGCTAGAACTTCAAGTACTATATTAAATAGATAAGGGAGAGAGAGGGCAGCTTCATCTTGTCCCTGATTTTACTGGGGTTGCTTCAAGTTTCTCTCTATTTAATTTCATACTGGCTATTGGTTCACTGTATATTGCTTTTATTATGTTTAGGTGTGTGGCATGAATTCCTGATTTCTCAAAGGCTTTTATCATGACGTTGTGTTGGAATTTATCATAGGCTTTTTCAGCATCCAATGAGATGATCGTGTGATTATTTTTCTTTGATTTTGTTTAGATTATGTATATGGATTTTCATATACTACACCACCCATACATCCCTGGGATGAAGCCCTCTTGATTGTGGTGAATGATGTTTTGATGTGTTCTCGATTTGGCTTTTGAGATTTTTATTGAGTATTTTTGCGTTGACAATCATAGGCAAAACTGGTTTCAAGTTCTGTTTCTTTGTTGAGTCTTTGTGTGGCTTAGGTATCAGAGTAACTGTGGCTTCATAGAACAAATTAGGCAGTGTTACTTCTAATTTGTGGAATAATTTGAGGCTTGCTGGTCTTGATTTTTCTTTGAAGGCCTGGTAGAGTTCTGCGCTAAAATCATCTGTTCCTGGGTTTTTTGATTTGTTTTGTTTTTTGGGTTTTTTTTTTTTTTTTGGTTGGGCAGTTTTAATGACTGTTTCTATTTCCTTAGGGATCATTGGACAGTTTATATAGTTTACCTGATCTTGAGTTAACTTTTGTATGCAATGTCTGTCTAAAGTACTACGCATTTCCTCTAGATTTTTCAGTTTGTTGAGTATAGCCTTTGTTGTAAAATATGATTTCTTTTTAATTTCCTCAGTTTCTGTTGTTATCTCTCCCTTTTCATTTCTGATTTTGCTAATTTACTATCTCTGTGCCCTTTAATCATTTTGGCTAAGTGTTTATCTATCTGTTGATTTTCTCAGAGACTCTGTTGATAAGTCTGATGCAATTCTGATAGATCTGCTTTTTATGTTACTTGGCCTGTTTCCCTTTCACCTTTTATGGCCATATTTTTCTCTAGGTTAGGGATTCTGTTGAAGATGTTTTCTGCTCCTTTGAACTGGGAATCTTCTGTTCTTAGGTTTTTGTTTTTTTATTGTGTTCTGTTTTTCCTGGTATCTTGGGTTAGGAGCTTTTTACACTTTGTATTTTCTTTGAACAATGTGTCAGTATCTTCTATGATATCATCTATGCCTGAGATTCTCTCTTCTATCTCTTGTATTCTTTTAGTGATGGTTACATCTGTATCTCCTGACGACTTTCTTACATTTTCCATCTCCAGTGTTGCCTCCTTTCTGACGGTTTTATTATTTCTCATTCCATTTTTAATTCTTGAACTGTTTTGTTCCATTCCTTCACCTGCTTGATTTTATTTTCCTTTATTTCTTTAAGGGATTTATTTGTTTTCTTTTTAAGGGGTTCTACTTGTTTGCCTATGTTTTACTATATTTTTGAAAGGGATCTCCTAATATCCTCCTTAAAGACCTCTATCATTTTCAAGAGATACTAATTTAGGTCAGAATAATATTTTCAGGTGTGTTGGGGGTATCCAGGGCTTGCTGTGGTAGGAGAACTGGGTTCTAGTGATGCCAAATCACATTGGCTTCCATTGCTTATATTCTTGTGCTTGCCTTTCACTATCTGGTTATCACTGGTGTAACTGGCTTGGGTGTCTCTGACTGGAGCTGGTCTCCTTGGATGCAGACAGAATTATGTGGTCTTTGTTTGAGCAGGCCTCCTAAGAGATGGACAGCACTATCTCTCTTTAGGGGCGGTTCCCGTGTCCCTGGTTAGAGGAGGCCTCCTGTGTCCCTGGTTAGGTCAGACCTCCTGGGAGATGGGCTAGCTTTTTGTTCCAGGGTTAGGGTCTATCCCATTTGCAGATAGCAGTTGAGGCAGGAAGAAAGATCAAGCTCAAGCAGAGTGGAATTGATCCCAGGTGTGCTGTTCTCTATGGGTTTACAGCTGGTGTTGGTAGTGTCCCTGTTTAAAGCAGATCTCTTGGGAGACAGGCAGGCTTTGGGATCTGAAGGCAGGCATACATTGTTTTAGACAAGTAGTCTTTTGTTTTACTCTACATCTCTTGTCTATCTAGTCTCCTATTCTTGCTCATTCAAGAAGGATTAGGTATTGGTTCAATCACATAGAATTTGCCTTAAGTCAAATCACACACTGGTTGTTTAGTTCAATGGCTGCCATTGTCTCAATATTTTTCCAGAGACAACAGATTATAAATCAAAAATTTTGTACCTGGTTTGGTGTTTGGCTTTCTCCTTTGGTAGTCTAAACCTTCTCATACCAATGACACTAAAATATTAGGGTTGCAGTTTTACGTACGCCCTATGTCAACCTCTTCATGTTCAATGAGTTGTGTGGATGTTGTCTTCTGCAATGTGAGCTTGCTGTTGGTTATGTGGGGCTCAACCTGTTGCCTTGGCAAAAGCCTGTGTTATTTGAAGATTTCCATGAGACCTCTTTGCCCAACAACTAAACAGAGTGCAACCCAATCCTGATACTAGAAGCTTCATTTTTAAAAGGAAATGGTTGGTTGGGATTACATCTTCCTCCTTACTTGAGGAGTTCATTAGGATCTTCTTCATATATTTTCAGAACTTTCCTCCACATTATATTTTTATACCATCCCTCAAATATCCTTAATTCCTGATTTCTATTCCTGTCTTCCCACTTTCTGCATCATCTGTGCTATGACTTCCTAACCAATTGTCCTGTTACCATCAGCTATACAACATCTATTATTTCTAATTTAAAATATTTAGAGTTTATGGTCACAAATTTAGAATTTGTTTGCATAAATTATTTTCCAACGAAATACATACAAATTTGAAGAAAATCTGAATAAAAACCTGAAATAAAATTCTTTGTGGCATGATATCTTGCATATTTTCTAAGTTGTTTCTTAATAACTTATTAAACTATATTTTATAGGGGAATTCTAATCCATTAACAAGGCTGCTTTGGCAAAGGATCACATCCAAATGTCTAGCTCTGTGCAATCTGGCTGGGGTGGAGAAACATCACATATCTTTAATCCATCTGGCTGGAATACAGACATGCCCTTAGTGCACAACTTTAAGGTAAAATTAGTTTGCAAAAGGAAACAGCCATATTTGAAAGTACCATCATCTAATTGAGGTGCACACAAGCTGATGCATCTGAGAAAGATTTGTCAGAATGAATCAGAGATAGAATGTTCCCAACTCTCATGAGAAAGGACAGGAAAGAGAGGCAACATAAAAGAGCAGGGAAATAGAGGCAGTCAGTTTACTGGCTTTTGGTCAGCACAGTTCAGAGGCAGGTTGTAGTCCCAGAATGAGAAGGAGCCAGAAGATTAGATCATTGCCAGAGTTAGTCTGAGGACAACCTGGGCAATTCAGTGAGAAGAGAAGAGAAGCCAGATTGAATCAATCAGCTTGTAGAGGAATTTGAACCATAACAGGTGAGTTAAATGGATCAACCAGATTTAAGATAGAATTAGAAAGCAGTAAGTCTATGAAGGATAATTATACATGGCCAAAAATATGTTATATTTACATCTGGTGCCCAGTGTGCTTTGAGAAGAAGAAAGCCTACATCATTGCAGGAAGCAGAGGCTACCAGACAGCCACAGAGGAGAAATTAGCCTGGGATTATCTTTAGTTGTTCAGTTCACACCACTACTGAGCATTACAGATTAAAATGTTTGTTTTTTATTAAAAACATCAACTCTGTTCTGAGAATATTATCCCTTCAAAATGTATTTTTCTGTAACAATCACGTGTTGCCATTCTATATTCCTTTAAATTTTTCTTGTATTATTCTTTAGTAGATATATATGAAATATACTATTAGTTAAGGGATAATTTTGATGTTGAATAATTACAAACCTGTCATTATTGGCTTCATTGTTATTAATTTTCTAAGCCTTAAATTTATAGATTATTTTCTATTTGTAAACATTATCAAAATTAAAAGATATTAAATAAAATATTCTAGATATAACATAGTTGAGTTGAAACCGCAACCATTTACAAAGATATGAATAGCTGGCTCCTAATTTTATTCCTTATAAAGATTTTTAAAGATAACATACAAAATAATAGTTTTCAGTAGGATATTTTCTTGCCTATTTAATTTTTGGTTGTTTTTTGTTTTGTTCTTTGTTTGATTTTTTAGATAGGGTTTCTTTGTAGCTGTCTATCTTGGAATTGACTCTGTATGCTAGGATGGCCTCTAACTGAGCGATCTATCAGCCACTGCCCCTCAAGTGCTGGGTTTAAAGGCATGAGCCATAAACTTTGTTCTTTTTTGCCTCTCTCCCTTACTGTCCTGCACCTCCCCACTGTTGTACTTCTTCTATGCATCCCTCTTGATCATCCTATTTCCCGAGAGATCCTTCCTACTTCTACTTTTATATAATATAAATTCCTTTAATATTTTTCCTTTATTGCATTCTATTTTACTCCATGTCATCATTATTCATGTATTTACTCCTTTAAATATTTCCATAATATTCACAGTTCATATTAGAGTAAGTCTTCTTAGACCCTCTGTGAATTTTTTTTCATTTTTATTAAATTGGGTATTTCTTATTTACATTTCCAATGTCATTCCCATTCCCAGTTTCCTGTCCATTTTTAACACCACATATCAGGTTGCATTCACCTCAGTTTTTCCTATGAGCTCACATTGAATGGCATTATAGTTGGATAAATTAAGGAAGGTTATTCCAGATTTCTCACCAGGTAAAAATGTTTCTATCAAGAGTTTGATGGCTGAAATCCACATGGTGGATAGAGATAATTGAAATTCAGGAACTGTCTATGCAAACTGTTCACAAACACAAGCACACACACACAAACACACACACACACACACACACACACAGAGAGAGAGAGAGAGAGAGAGAGAGAGAGAGAGAGAGAGAGAGAGAGAGAGATAACAAACATACAAAGACAAGGAAAAACAGATAAAAATAGAATCTAATGGAAAAAATAAATGTAAAAACTTTAAAAAAATTTAGGGAAAAATGTGTTCAAAAATTAAAGTGTCTCTTGGTTCTGACAATATAGCTCAGCAAATAAAGCTACTTATTCAGCCTATTATCCTGAATTTCTTCACAGAATCCTCATGATAGAAGGAGAAAATGATTTTTGAAAGTTATCCTCTGATCTCTACAAGCCATTTTGACAGATTTACACACACACGAATATATATATATATATATATATATATATATATATATATATATATATATATACTGGAACGCACATGTATACGCATGTGTGAGGGTGCGATGGATATATAACAGCAACAAAATGACTTTCCCTTAGTTTTCTTTTCTTTCACTGCTACTTACAGGGATACGGACATAACTATCAGAGAAAATAATTTTAGAGTGATTGTTTTGTTCAGATTAATAGCACTGAATCCTCTTGATTGACTTCTCTGTGTGCTTTCTATTTTAACAAGTGTGTAATTTAACAAATCTCAAGCTGTCAGTTGAGGCTAATTTGAGAGTTAATACACATTGTCACCGGGAGTACCACCAAATCCTTGTGACAAAAGAGAAGCTATACTTTGACAACTAAGAAGCATCGAAGCTCTGTTTTGACATAGAAAGTTACATTCATTAAATTCTCATCAATTTAAGTCAGTATTCTTGCTATAGATTCTTCAAACTCTGTGAATAGTTTATATCAGGTATCCTCAATCTCTCTTTCAAACTAGCCTCCTCATGCATCACTTACCTTTCTCTTCCATCTTCCATAGTTATTAATCATTGCAGACTTTTATGCCTTACTGTTACTGAATCTTGAGTATTACTTGTCACACAGTTTTAAATCAATTCATTTGAATGCATTGCTAAGAGAAGCTGAAGCATGCAAACAGCAAGGAAGCCACAGAGCCAAGAGGAGAGAGATGGAGGAGGGATTAGAAGAAAGGAGAAATGAAGAGAGAATATAAGAAAAGATAGAAAATAAGTAAAACAGTATCACATAAATAGTGTAAATATTAAGAAGTTAGCATGCAGAATCATTTCTGGTTTGAAAGGTAATTTAGTTCAGAGCAAGTAGAAGATACCAGTGGCAACAATTGACCACAGTCCAAATTTTAATTAAGCGGCACTCACCGGGGCATGAAAAAGCCACCATATAATGCAAAGCCATCACATTAAGATACATTTGTTCACACCTACTAGACAGCCCATCTTATTACATCATATTTAGTAATTTAGGTGCACAGGAACAGAGGCAGTGGGAGTCTTGACAGAGATAATTTCCCAAGACAGACTATATTTTTTTACACCAAGTTTGATAAGAATATTGAATTGCAACAAAAAATAATTTCACATGAGAAAATTCTGTAAAAATGTTAATTTCCTACATTAAACTTTCCATATTGGCCTAAAATCTAAAAAAGAATGAGCATTTTAAATAAATGTTTTCCTTCTTTTCTTAATATGCTACTTACTTTTTTTCTAATTCTTTCAAAAACTCTTAAAATATTGGGCATGTTTTTTCTCCTAAAGTGGAATGTATGTACATAAACACTAGTACATAAAGAAACATATGCTTATATTTTAAAATAAAAAAACAACTGAATAAAATTAACTTTTAAATAATATGGATATATCCATCCATTTTCCTGCACATTTTATGATGCCAATGTTTTTAAAAGCTAGGTTACATACTCAAATATAAGTGAACATTAGCTGTAAAGTATAACCATGCTACAATCTGTAGATACAGTGAAAATATATAACAGAAAATACTCAAGGAGATATCCATGGATATCCCTATGAATAGGAAACAGTATAGATATTTGCAGTAGACAGGGAGAGGGTCTGTATGGCAGGTGGATATGAGAACAGGCGGAATCATGTGAGGATTGGATAAAGGGAGAATGTTCTGACAACTGGAATCAGAGGCATCTGTGTGGAAAAATAGGTGTCTAATGCAATAGAAACTCACAAGAGTCTATGAGGATGGCCCTAGTTAAGACTGCTAGCTAGCAGTGGGGGAATATAATCCCTTAAAAGACCATCAACCATAACCCTGAAAATTTCCCAAAGGAATAATTAGAAAAACCACATAGTCAAAAACCATTTGACTTACAATTTGTAAGAATGGTCAACTAATGCATAGTCCAATTTGAGACCCCATAACCTGAGAGGAAGCCCACTTCATACACTGTCTAGGGTACCAAGACCCAGAGTCTAAACAGCCAAAAGACCTCTGATAGAAAATGATAAGTAGCAATCTATAGATTTGAGGCCATTCTTATCAAAATTTCAACATAATTCTTTACTGAACTTGAAAGAACAATTCTCAACTTCATATGGAAAAACAAAAATTCCATGATAGCTAAAACAATCCTGTACAATAAAAGAACTTCAGGATGTATTGTTATTCCTGATCTCAAGTTATATTACAGAGCAATAATAACAAAAATACTTCATGGTATTGGAATAAAAACAAATAGGTTAATCAATGGAATTGAATCAAAGACCCAGAAATAAAGCTTCATAGCTACTGACACTTGATGTTTTGGAAAGAAGTCAAATCCATACAATAGAAAAAATAAAGCATCTTCAACAAATGATACTAGTCTAACTGAATGGCTGCATGTAGCAGAATACAAATAGAAACATATTTAAAAAAATTCAAATCCAAGTGATTCAAAGACCTTAAGACTTCAACATATCACCAGATACACTAAACCAAATAGAACACAAAGTAAGTCATAGCCTTGAACTCACTATTATGGGAGAAAACTTCCAGATCAGAATATCAATAGTTCAGGATCTAAGATCAACAATTGATAAATGAGACTTCATGAAACTGAAAAGCTTCTGTAAATGACACTATGTGAGGGGAAAATGCTGCCTACATATTGATAAAAATCATTATTATCCCTACATTTAACAGAGGGTTAATATCCAATATATATATATATAAAGAAATCAAGAAGTTAGAGCCAACAAACCAAGTAACAAAAATAAAAATTTAAGTACAGAGCTAAACAGAGAATTTTCAACAGAGGAATCTTCAATGGCAAAGTCATATCTAAAGAAATGTTCGATGTCCTTAGTCATCAGGGAAATGTAAACCAAAATGACCCTGACATTCCACCTTACGCCAGTGAGTATGAGTAAGATTATAAACTCAAGTTACAGCACATGTTGGGGAGGATGTGGAACAAGGTGAACAATCCATCATTGCTGGTGGGAGTATAAATGTGTACACTCACTTTGGAAATCTATTTGGCAGTAATTCTGAAAAGAGGGAAAAGTTCTATCTCAAGACTGAGCTATAAGATCACTGGGCATTTACCCAAAATATGTCACACCATCTACTTACATAGCAGTTTCATTCTTTATAAACAGAAACTGCAAATAACCTAGATGTTCCCCAATTGAAGAATGGATAAAGAAAATGTGGTACATGCACACAATTGATTACCTCTCACCTATTAAAAATAAAGACATCATGAACTTTTCAGGCAAATGGATGGAACTAGAAAATGTCATCCTGAGGGAAATAACCTAGCTTCAAAGGGACGTACATAGTATATTCTCCTTGAATACTGGGTATTAGCCAGAAAGTACAGGATACCTTTGCTTATTCCACAGACACAAATATGCAAATCAAGTAAGAAAGCCCTAGTGAGGATGCTTGGTGCTCACTTAGAGTGGCGAATAAAATAGTCATAATAAGTAGGGGGGGAGGGAGCTGGATGGGAGAAGGGATGTGGGGGAGGGAAGGATCAGGATTAGGTGGGGAGATATGAAGCAGTGGACCTTGCTAGGAAACTTGTTCAGGTAGAGGGAGTCTGAGTCCCTGGAAACTATGGGTACACAGCTGAGAGAGTAGGCTGTTTCATTTCATGTCAGATCCCTGGCATGGAATATATGCCACACTTCCCATTTAAGGAAATAATGACTTGTGGGGCAGGTGTGCCTCACGGTGGGTTAGTGGGTGTCAAGATCAGGTTTTGAGAGATGCAGGGCAGTGGACCTTGCCAGGAAACTTGGTAAAGTAGAACAGGTCTGAATCCCCAGAAACCTGGAGTACACACCTGACACATTTGTCAGTCCCCTGCAGCCCGTCCTCCGCCCCCCATCCCTTCCCCTACCCCCTACCCCCACCCCGCTGCCTATCCCCTGCCCCATGCTAGATCCTGGCCTAGAAAATGTTCCACAGTTCCCACTTAAGGAACCTGACTTGTAAGCACATAGACCCAAAACAGATTTTTCCATGCTAATGAGGTACCTAGAGGCCCTGAGGGTTTAGACAATAAGTTCCCCTTCTTGGACAGGACATTCCTCCCTGAAAAGGGCATTTAATCTCTGGCCCACCCTGAAAAGTGGGTACAAAACAATTTTTCCACAATGAGCAACCAATAAATAAAATAGTCATAATAAGTAGGATCTAAGGATTGTCTCTTTCATCCCCACTACCATGGGGAAATGGAGAAGGCTTTCCCTACAAAGCTGTAGAAAGTCTCTCTACACCTCAGACAACAACCACCAAGCTAAAGACAGCCATCTATGAGCTAAGTCATAGTTTTGATGTTCCCTGCTGGTCCTAAGCTAGACTCCATCATCACCTGTGGGCAACTGATTATCATCCCAACTCTGTGCAACACAGTGATACCTAGATGTACAGGTGTTTGGGGACCCCTGGTCCCAGCTTTGTTAAGGTTTGTTAAGGACCACTGATCCTTTGTTCCCAACTCCTCTTTGAGGTCCCTGGCTGTGACTGGGTTCCTGGACATCAGAAAACACCAGGTTCAGATTTCCAACATCTCAGACTTGGTCATCTAAGCCCCACTACAGTATTTCCACACTTTCCTGAAGGCCTGCCCAGAGGTGGTATTGGGGTAAGAACAGTCATGTTTGTCAAGTTTTACCTCCCCAGTGACCTTGCCCATTAGCTGAGAGGAACTTGGACTCACAGAAAGACATAAAAGAGAAGGCCAGAGGACCATGAGAATGAATGAAAATCTTTAGCTGGTGGATGTAAACATGGGGAGGGGGTTTCTGAAATATTAGAGACCTGGGTTGGGGAGGCTCCTAGGTATCAGTGCTGGTGATTTTACCCAAGATGCATAACAGTGGGAACATGGAACCTGAAAAGGCTGCCTCCTGTAGCCAGACACGATCCCCAGTGGAGAGATAAGTAACCAACCCAGCCACAAAACTTTCAACCTAAAATTTTTCCTGTCTAAAAGAAATGGAGGTACAAAGCTGGAGCAGCAACTGAAGAAACGGCTAACCAATAACAGATACAGTTTGAGAGCCATCATATGGGCAAGCACCAATTCCTGACACTATTAATCATACTTTTTTATGTTTGCCTAGCTCTACTCAGCAGCTGACTGAAACAGAGGGAGCCAAATATTGGATGGAGGAAGGGGGCTCTTATGGAAGAGTTAGGGGGAAATATTGAAGCCCCTGAAGTTGTGAGGAACTCCACAGAAAGATGAACAGTCAAGTAACCTAGACCATGAGCCATCAACCAAAGAGCATGCGCAGGCTGGACCAAGACCCAGTGCCCATATGTAGCAGATGTGTAGCTCAGTCTCCATGTGGGTTTTCCAATAACTGGAGCATGGGCTGTCTCTAAACCTGATGTTGTGGAATCTTTTGCCCAACAGAGTTGTTTTGTCTGGCCTCAATGGAAGAGGATGTGACTAATCCTGAAAAGACATGATGAGCCAAAGTTGTAGTGTAATGGGGGGCAGGAGATGGTTGGTGTCACCCTCTCCAAAGAGATGGGAAGAGAGATGGGGGAGGGACCCTGAAGATGGAGGAACTGGAGGGAGGGCAGCAACTGGGATGTATATATATATATATATATATATATATATATATATATATATATATATATATATAATTTTAAAACTCTCTCAAGAAAAATACCTATAATATGTACATGAGGGTATATTTTAAATGTAAGAATTCTATGTAATTAAAATTGGTGAATTAATTATTTCTCCTTAAGATAATAAAATTAAAAAAATTAAAATCTTTGTTAGCTTGATGATGTAATCATGTAAAGAAGAAAGGTGTTTTATGTATATATAAACCTTTTCAAATAAATCCCGAAAAAAAGCATTGCACAAATCTCATTTGTTTGTGTGTTGGTTGAATGAAACATGTCTCCCATAGGTTTCTGTTCTTAAACTGTTGGTTTCCAGTTCGAAGTGTGTTATCATGAGATTTGAGAGTTTTTAGAGTATGTACTATTGATGAAGTAACTAGAGACAGTCTATGTGAGTTTATAGTTCCTCCCCCTATTTAGTACAGACTCATTGCTTCCTTTGCATAGGAACAATTTTGATATTCCTAAACTGGCTTCCTGTGGCCAAACCTCTCTTACCATTAGCCATAAATCCACATAAACTCTCATGTCTATAAGTTGCCAAACTCATGATATTGCATATAATATTGTATTGTTTCTTTTTTCCCATTGGATAAATTCATATTTATATTCAAAGTTATTTATGTATGTAGGCTCTAGGGTGTAGCAAATTATTTTCTTGTAATAAATATTAAAGTATCATTGAAAGAATATCAGTACTGGTGTAAATAGAAGCCAAATGAAAAATCTGGAGTCTTATATTCCTCTAGAAATCACTTTCTAAATTTAAAACTTCCACCTACCATTAAATGCATATTTTTATCAGATATTTGTGTCATCCATAAATCAGTGTGCTGCAATCTGCTATCCAGTATGATGGGATTTATAAATAGGATATTTATAAACAAATAAAGGTTTTACAAAAAGATTTACACCTTGGAGAAACAGTTTCTTGAACAAAAGGAAACACTGAACAAATGTATGGACCCTGTATTTTCTAGGAAGCAGAAAGTGTGCATTAACGGGACATCAGATTTGTGGTTCCCTAACGTTGTGATTATGAAGTCCCAAAAGAGTAAAAAAAATGAATCCATGTGGTTAATTATTAGATGACTTTTGGTATTTTAAAAACTAGCAGCCAAATTTGACAAAATCAATGTTATGTTATGATCGTCTCAATTTTAAACATGTGTCTGTGTGTTCTGTAATACGTCCTCAAGAATCATAAAAAATATATCTGAACCATTTCATAGTTAGAAAAAATCCTCATCTCTTTCTGTTTTTTAAGGTTTCATCATTTCTTTCAAAACTCTTTTGATCTGATATTATTTCTTGTTTATTTCTTTTCCTATTTTCCAAAATTCTAAATAAATTTCTCTAACAGTATAGTCTCTGATTCCCTTGATCAGACATCCAACGTTATCTTCCCCTCATCTCCAGATGCCCTCTTTCTTTTGACCCTGTCTTACACAACTGCATCATCCTTTCTATCATATCATCCCCTAACTTCTGCATTTTCATCTGAACCTTCTCAAAATACCTCACTTTTTCCCACAAACTGCTTCTCATTTATGCTTTATGGCGGCCAGAAATCCAGTTGGCCATTTTCCCTCTGTCAGTGCTTCCGTGGTCTCCTCTTTCTCTGGCCCAAGATCATCTTCCTTCCAATTTCTGTTAATCTTATACCCTGTGGACTTGAACCATTCAGGTTTCAAAAATATAGATATATTCATAAAATTTGGTAACATTTAATAATGTACATAAACTATTTTTTTCTGTTTTAAATCAGCTTGAATGTGGCCATAATTATGTCTAAGTGACAAAATGTTGACCTCTGTGAATATGGAAAACACTCTGGTCAAACTTGATTTTCATTGGAACCCTTCCTTAGCTTCAGTGCAAGGCTCTTTTTCGTGCTCTGTTTCCAATCAAGTGAATGAAGGATTATTTTATCAACAGTGACTAGTTTGGAAAGTCAATGGATCTGAATTGAATCAAGAAGTGTAGATAGAAGAATGTGAAATAAAGTTTCAGCATGGACTTTCCAATGTCACTGCCAAAGATAAAGAGCTTTTAGTTCTGATGCTTCAGGGTCTGATAGGTGAAGTGCCATTTTGTAGCTATGGCAGTGACACATTTGAGTGTACATCTGGTGTTCAGGGAAGCACAGAATCAAGAGGGGGGCCTAGTAGTCTAAATGGAGCCTCTAATTACACTTGGTGGACTTGGGTTGCCTCTGGACAGCTGGTTATGTCAACTGACAAGTACTGTTATCATTTTGGGACAGCATGTATATATATATATATATATATATATATATATATATGTGTGTGTGTGTGTGTGTGTGTGTGTGTGTGTGTGTGTGTGTGTGTTACAGAGGAAAGTTTTCTTATAGACATCCTTATCCATTGCATATAAAAATCTCTTTCGTGTTTGTTATCACTGTCTTTTTTTCTCTCAAGTGTTCTCATCTCTTCGACTGTTTTTTCTTCCTCTATTTCAGCATGCCTCAATGATACTGATTAAAAGCTGATGTTCATTCTTCTAAATCTGTGCAGGAGAATCCCTTTCTTCTCTAACCTCCTACAATATACCAAACTCTTAAGGAATAGGCATGCTTATCCTTTTCCTGTACTTTTTCATTTTCCATAAGTTATCAATTTAATTCCTTTTACTTTTTCCTAAAGACGTTGACAAAAACTTTTGTCACTGTAACTGGCCAAACACTCATTTTCCTTGAGTGCATTTATTATTCAGGTCCATTGGCAGTTAAAACTGTCACAAAACACTAAGATGGATTACCTGTCTGTGTGTCTGTCTGTCTATAACATCCTTTTATGATTTATCTATCATCTTTCTGTAATCTATAAACTTTAGCATGTATATAGTCTACTGCATTTAAGTAAAGAAAATCACATGCTGCTCTTCCTTATTTTAAGAATGTTCAGACCTCTACAGCTCTTTGCATTCCTCCTTTTAAACAGTTGCAATGCTTTCCAAGTTCTCTCTTCCCAACAACAAACAACAAATTGAAGATAAAAGTATCAAGCTGTTCTTGACCAACCTCAGCCTGATCAGTTATTATACATGGAGTTTCAGATTTCTCAGTTGTGTTTATTTGCAAGACTCCATTTTTTCCTCTTATTGGATTTTTTTATTTACATTTTAAATGTTATCCCCTTTCCTGGTTTCCCCTTCAGACACCTGCTATCCCATCCTCCTGCTTCTATGAAGGTGCTCTCTCATCTGCTCACCCACTCCCTCTCACCTCCCTACCCTGACATTTCCCTACACTGGGGCAACGAGCTTTTACAGGATCAGTGACTTCTCCTCCGGTTGATGTCCAACAAAACCATCTTCTGCCACATATGTGGATGGAGCCATAGATCCATCCCTGTCTTCTCTTGGGATGGTGGTTTATTGCAAATATTTTAGACAAATTGTTTTTCTGCAAGTGAGCAGTAACAAAATATTTATTTTATTATTTTTTGAGACCTGCATATTTCAGTATTATATTACTTCATTTTCATCCTAGCCTCTCCTTTTTCCAACTCCTTCCATGTCTACCCTGATTCATTTTCTTTTTTTTTTTTCTTTTTTTTTTTAGGGCTGGGGACCGAACCCAGGGCCTTGTACTTGCTAGGCAAGCGCTCTACCACTGAGCTAAACCCCCAACCCTTCATTTTCAATACATAACCTCATTTTAAAATATTATTATTAAACAAATACACACATATAACACATAAAAACCACAGACACTATATATATGTACATATAAAATTTGCTGAATCCATTTTGTGTAGTTTCTATTTACCTACGTTTCAGTCTGACCAACAATGTCTAACCTATCTCAGTATTATCCAGAGAGAGTACAGATTCCTCCTCTCTTGGCAGTCATTAATTGCCTGTAGCTCTTCATCTGTTGGAAGAATACTGAGAAATTTCTATGATCTCAGATAGTTGGCATGTCAACTGTTGTTAATTTGCAGGTCTCGTTTAGCCTACCATGTTGTTGAGATTTTATGGCCATCTGGCTCTAAAAATCTTCTTGCCCTCTATCCGCAATGTTCTCTAAACTTTGAATATAGATTACATAGTAGATGTATCAAATAAAGTTGGGA
Source organism: Rattus norvegicus (assembly GCF_021556685.1). Lineage (NCBI taxonomy): Eukaryota > Metazoa > Chordata > Mammalia > Rodentia > Muridae > Rattus > Rattus norvegicus. The sequence goes on along the minus strand of NC_141544.1, from coordinate 60,235,570 downwards.
ACCTCATAGTCAGTTGATCTCTACATTTTAGTCAGTTGTGGATTTTCATGATGTTATCTCTATCTGCCAAAAGACACTGCTTTGATGAAGGGTGAGAACTACATTTATTGTGGATATAACGATGGGTATTTAGAATAGAGTGGAGGATGAAGCTCATTTAGAAACACAGCAGCTTTAGCTTCTTCTCTAGATCTATGACTTTAAATAAAAGCCTCAAATATTAGCTTAGGATTGAGTACAAGGTATAAATATCCTCCCATTGAGAAAGTCTCAAGTCAAAGTAAGTGTTTGTTCTATATACTTTAGGTATAAGTACCACTATTGTGCCCATTAGTATATTGCTCTATACTGTTATCTATGCTGGTTTGTAAGCTTTATGGCTGGGTAGGACTTTTGTTTTTCTGTGTTGGCAGTTTGCATACACCTGTTAATACAGTGAAAGCTGGTCCTTTGCCTTCATTGAATCCTAAACATGAAAATAAGTGTCTGAATGCCATAGAATGAATGAAATTTGCACTAGTGATTACTATATCAATAGGATGAATAATTTTCAGAAAGAATAGCATGCAATTTTGAACCTTGAGCTTAAAATGAAAAATATAGACTTGTAGATTCATTAAGCAAACAAGTAAAGGTAAAAGTATATAGGAAGAAAAATGAAAATTTTGAAATTAATTTTGTTGTATTATTTCCAAATATGATCTTTACCTATACAAAAAATGGAAGATAATTTGATATGTATTTCAGAGAAAAATAATCAGCTCATTGGTTTGTAAGCAAAATATTTGCTAAGATTTTGAACTATGAAAAATTGTGAATATTTTCTTAGTTGTGAAGAATTAATGCTACTTTATTAGGGATGGCCATGAAAAGAAACAAATTAACATACATATATGCATACGTGCAAACACACAAAAAAGACTTACAAATATGACTATTTCAGTGGTCTGAGAATATGAATATATATATATTATTTTAAGAAAAGGCCTGAGTCAAGAAAAGTATTTATTTCCCTAAAGGAGACCATTCGCCTTGCATCAACTGCTGTTTACACAAGTAAATCAGTGAGAACTGTTTTACATGATATAAAATATGTTAAAAGAGTAAAGAATTTTAAAAGAATAAAGGCTGACCCTGGGTTCCAACTGCACAGGTAGCAATGAATAGCCTAGTAAGAATACCAGTAGAAGGGGAAGCTCTTGGTCCTGCCAAGACTGAACCCCCATGAACATGATTGTTGGGGGGAGGGCGGTAGTGGGGGGAGGATGGGGAGGGGAACACCCATATTGAAGGGGAGGGGGAGAGGTTAGGGGAATGTTGGCCAGGAAACCTGGAAAGAAAATAACAATTGAAATTTAAATAAGAAATACCCAAGTTAATAAAGATGGAGAGAGAAAAAAGAGAAAAAAAAGAATAAAGGAAGGCAGAAAAGATTATTGAAAATAAAGAAGACTGTATTTTATATTTCTTAATACATATTGAAGGAATCAATATGATTTTAATTTATTATATATTATGTAGCTAACTGAGAACAGTCCCATAAAACTGGCCTATATTTCAACATGACTCATAAGTCTTGTAGGAGTGAAATACGTATTGAAAAGTCCAGTATATATTTTCTAAAATGAAGATTACATTATTTTAAATTTTTTGATTAAATATTATTGCTTATCCAACAGTTTTCTTTGTTGTTGCCACAGGCACCAAGGTTAAACGTACACTTAGCCATCGATATCTATATAATTCAGTTTAAACAAACCAATAGATATCAAACTCCACAAATTATAAGTGGAAAGTGGCCTCACTCCAAACTACAACCACATATATACTCCCATAGACTTTAAATTATTTTATGATTATCATAATACCTAAAATGCTTTAAATCTTAGAGAGGTTTACTTGTAAATCTACACTGTTTAGAGAAAAATGGCAGGACAAAGTTCATATATGGTTATTTTAATCCACAGGGTTTAAATCTTTGCTTATGGATCCTTCAAGTATTGAGAAACAAATGCTGTGGGGTATAGCGGGAAATTTAATGGACAACCAGGAGTGTTGAGTTCTAATCCCTGAGATGTTAAGCATGGTTCTTTATCTAACAAAATGTAAATTTGCATATGTGATTGATTTTAAAGACCTTGAAAGTTAGATATTATTCATAATTCTCAAAGTCATTTAAGGCTTTTCCTAGTTGTGGTCAATCTGAGACTGACAACTGAAGTAGAGATAGAGGGATTATTATGCTCAACCTAAAAGTCCAGATAGCTATCAAAGCTCTATTCTCTGTTAAGACTTCAAGATGGGTACAATTCTCCTAACATGTTATTACAGCATCTGGTAAGATTATTCTTGAAAATATGACCTGTTTTTTTTAAAAAAAGATAGTGAAATTAAATTATTTACCTTTTGCCATGAAATCCGTGATTATTTATTAAAGCAGCAATGAAATGCTAATGTATATACTTTCTAAGAAAAGGTCAAGTGACAAGAGCACAGGTAATAAGGTCATTGGTTATCTGCTTTATAAATCTGTGTTATTCTTAAAACCCTCCCTTACTCATATAAGCAGATGTACCTCCCAGTAACACATCCAGGTTTTAATTACTAAATTGACATATTGTTAATTGTAACTATTTTGTTATATTAATAAAGCTATAATTTCAGTCATACTAATATATTATTCAGACCATTAGGATAGTCTGATTCAGGAGAGCTGTGAAGATTATTCAAGATATAAGTTAGAGAAGTGAATTATTTTTTTATTGACCTAATTTCTACTATCCTCATACTGATAATAAAATCTAATTTGTATTAAACTGACTTATACAGGTTAATGTGGAGATTCAATTCAATCAATAGGAATTCAGGAAAATTTGTTTTGATCTAATAAAAACAATGCTGATAAATTTTAAATTTAATTATTATATAAGAAGGGTGAAATACTCATACGATATTTGAAACTTATCTATTGTCTTAGCCACAAAAGTAATTTAAAACAAAATTATTGATTTTTGTATAGTTGTTGATACAGACACAAATGCCCAATTTTTTTTTAAGAGAAGCAGTGAAATTTTAAAGGAAAGGGGATTGATTTATAGGCGTATGTACTTTTATTCTTTCTCTCCAAAATGCTATATTCCAATAATGAAACCCTAGGGTGAATGTTGTTTTCTCTCTCCTGTTTATAAACCATACTCAATAGGACAACTAATACTACATTTTCAGCAGATGGGTAAAATGGACAATTATTATTTAGCGAATAACCGGAGAACTGTTCTCTCCATGGAACGGCAATATCTGCTGATCTTCCAGGATATCCGTTAGAAAATTAGAGGTTATTGCTCACCAGAAATATGTGGTAGGATACTACTGCGGAGGACACCACGCACATGATGAAGAACATAGATAAATCATGTTGTAACTGTGCTGAAAGCTTCCACTATAAAGACAACTTCTACAGAGCTAGAAGTTGCTATGCAGGTAGCCTGGGTTGGGAGTCACCGGCTGTCTTTCTCAGCCATGGACACGGCATGCTATAATAACAAGCTTCCAGGCAAGTTGTTCCCCATGGTGTAACAGCAACATGCCTGTTATATGAGGAACAGATGTATTCAGATTAGATATGAGGCTCACTCCACTAGGGGCCAAGTACTAGTATTGTTTTACTAAATGGATGTGTTATCAAATTGCCTTTAAGTATGCACGTTTATAATGCTAGATTAAAGGAGCCTGCAGCCTTTTAAAATTTGGTTTTATTTTATTTTTCAACAAAGGACTATTAATGCCAAGAATCACAGCTAGCTAAATTCCTGAGAATTAGTGACTAGTGTGTGTTCCCCATTGAATCTCCCTGTCATGCCTTCCATTTTTAAGAAACATTGCAAAAATGGGGGCAGAAAAAGCCTAAGAGTTGAATGGCAGAGAGGAGCAATATATTTGGGACATAATGTCATAGCAACTGTCACAAATTATTCACAAGGCTGAGCCTATCAACATTCAATCATAAAGAGAAGAGACTTCAGAGGCCCCACTCTTATCAAGCTGAGGAACTACTGAAAGCTGACAGCCCCAGAGAGAAATGGCCTCCTTGTCTTCAGTAGTGTAGCCATTGCCGATGTAGCAGTGGAAGGCTTCATACCGCACCCACAATGGCGGTCTTGGCTCAAACAAAACAAAACAGACAAATGAACAACAGCAAAAAGCAATATTGTGGTTTATATTTATTGTGGCAGAGAGTTTCAGTGAGCTTGAGAAAGAGAAAAAGAGAAGTTTATAAGGGGTGAACATGTTCAGTGAGTATTATACACGTTAAATATTTTTAATTTATTTCTTTTTCACTTTTCTTTTTTTCTTATAGAGCAAGGGATTATTTTTTTACCTTTTTTAACTTTTAATTTTTTAAATTTTTTTTACATTGTCAATGAAGAAACTTTTTTTTTAATTGGATTTTTTAAATTTACATTTCAAATGTTATTCCCTATCCCAGTTTCCCGGACATAAGCCCCCTATCACATCCCCTCCCTTTCTTCTATAGGGCGTTTCCCTTCCCATCCCTATCCTCTTCCTGCCCCACCCCTACATGGGGGTCCAAACTTGGCAGGGCCTAGGGCTTCTCCTTCCATTGGTGCCCAATAAGGCAATCCTCTGATACATAATTTTTTTTAAAAAAATTAAAAGATAAATTTCTTTGATAATTTTTAAACAATATTTGTGTAAGAGTGTTTGATTTACATGCATGTTTGTGTATCAAAAACACATGGCTGTTTCTGAGGAAGCTGGACGATGGTACCACCTAGGACTAGTATTACATATGACTGTGAAGTAACATACAGGTCTTGGGAATTCAAACAAGGACTTCTGAAAGAGCTGTCAGTGCTCATAAAAGGAGAACCGTCTCTCCAGCCCTCAAAATACTTCACTTTGGGATAATGGTTTGAAATGTAGCCAAAAAATAAAAGCATAAAGAAAATACATCACTTCTAATCAAGCATCATATATTCTTTTGAGTATGTTAAGATTCCATGGGCAACTGTAAGAGGATGGGGACCAGATCAAAGGAACATCCGCATCATGAGTGTCAGACTTGTCCACTTCTGACTGTGATATTCTTAGCACCACAGTTCTTCATGCAGTCACTTTCAATTCTGTATTCTAAAACTATGACCCACAGTTTCAGCAGTGTCTTCATCTAAAAATATTAAAACATAGTTTTTACACAAAATCATGTCATCTGACCTTGTTTTCCCTTTCAGATAGTCTTCTCCTGATACTTATGTAGCTTTGACTGCCAGTAGTGAATTTTATATTTATAACATCTGCTGTCAACAAAAGTAATTTTAGTCAAATTATATGAAGTTGTAAGGAATTCTGTAGCGGATTATGTAGCTTATTGACAAAAGAAAAATTAGAATGCTATGAAACATCGAGCTAATGTTCTGTTTAAAAGAACGGAAAGTATGCATGAAAATAATTAAAATAAACAGAAACTCAAAAAAGAAACGTTAAGTGCACACAGAAAATGTTCATATGCAGTTATAAAATATTAGAAAAGCTATGCAAAATCTCTAAAGCATTATGGCTTCCTGAGCCTTTCAAGTTAACCCTGATAGAGTAAAGAATTTAATAAATACATAAATTTAGCAAGTTATAGACTTTATACCTTTTAAATAAATAAAACCTTCTGTTTCAGGTTAAGGTGCTAGGTATTTAAATACTAAAAATCTTTTTTACACTCATTATAATCTATTCTAAAATAATTCTTAAAATACAATTCATTATAAAGTTTATTTTCTGTTAAATATTTTTTAAAGATAAGTAATGTACCAAGAGTGAACCATGGGTGAAATTATGGTTTTAATCATTATTTATAATACATCTCTGACAAACCAACTATGGATTGTGAAAAATAAGTCATATTTCTTGCAGAAACAAATTTTTCTTTAAACTTCAGTTGAGTTTAATATTTAGTACTTCATTCTATAGTATAACTTTAAAAAAAACTATACAGATGCTAATCACATAGAATCCATTATCTATGCCTCACCAAATTAGAGCATTTACAATGGGTTATTTATAAATATATCTCATTGGGTGCTGGTAAATTTAGAAAAAAATGCACTGACAATAAATTTCATAATAAAGTCTATGGCATTAAAAAGATACATATATTACAGGAAAAAGGGAGCTTTGCATTCAGAAAATAGAAATGACATTTTACATGTTGTAAGGAGGAAAAGGAATGGAGGGAAATGATGTATTTATATAAATATTTCAAAAGATAAAATGTAAATTATAAAAGTAATACACTGTATTTTTGAAAGTTTATGTGTATATAACACAGTAATAGCAAATAACATTAATAATTTGGACAATTATTTAAATTTAAAACCATATAGACATTTTCCCTGTATGAAAATCAAGAGGAAATAATGTGAGAGGATATGTGGATCTCCAAGTTGCTTGGGAGAAAAATCAGCTCTTTCCACAATATGTTCTCATTTATCTTACTCATCTTGACTGCAGGCGATGTTCAATCACCCACCCTCCTTTATTTCCCCACCACACCAGCCTTGATTCTGCACTCTGAGCATTTCTTCCCAAATTGACTACATTTTCTTGTTACAATGGCAGTGCGTATTAGACATGCCATCTCTTAGAGTATCCTGTCACAAAAGAACATGGAAATTTGGCTCGCATGAATCTTATACATTCATTACCCATCAAAGTTTCTAACACAGAAATGGGAGAGAAGGAATAATATATGAGAACATAAGGTTTAGTACCAAGTACAGCACTTGTAAGAGCTGGCTTGACAGGCTAGTGTTGGATGCAAGGAAGCATCCACATAGTAGCAATTTTATTTGGGAATCAGTATTGATTCTGTACCATATAATTAGGTGTATCACCTTTACATTTTATGTGCTATGCATGTCACAAAATACACACCCTAATAACTGTTTCCTTTGGTGTCATAAAATGAAGGTTGTCCCAAGTATCTTAATTTTTAAAAGCATTAATCTCTCTTGCCTGACTGCTGGTGAGAAAAATCTACATTTCATGCCTAAGAATTTTAGGGAAAGGAAACACTGAGTTTAACACTTCATTAGCCATCTTATACACCACAGACTCATTATTTTTCTTTTTATATCCAGAAGGTTTTTGCATAGCAGGTTTTAAAGCATAAAAAAATCAGGTGTCTGTGGTATACATGAAAAGAAAATGTAAGTTATGGGAGAAGGATAAGAAAAACAAACAGGATGGAGACAGCACTTCAATGACACAGTGATGATGATTATTAACACAGCGAGATGGTACTAGTCATCTAAGCATCTGCTCCATAGAGGCAACATCGCAAAGATGTCAAAGAGAAGACAACACTTAGGAGTTAATACTTTGTTCCATTTTTGTTAGTAGCCTTTAGCTCATGTTATCCTCAATCAAATGAAATGAAATCCTCAGAAATAAATCTGCTGTATAAGTGTGAAAAGGAGTTGTTCAAGGTCCCACAAAATCATATTTGGCAATATAAATTATGATGTGTGTGTGTTAATGAGTGCACAAGCACATGTGCTAAAAAAGCTCTTTCCATAGTTCTAGAACTCTAAAGTCATAGATCAAAGTATATGCATCAGGTCTGGGTGTGGTGTTGGTGTATGACAGAAGAGCAGGAGGGAGACCAAACAGGTCCAAACTTGCTCTGTTTGGTAGCATCAATTCAACTTAGAAGTCACAGCTTTTGTGGGATCTCTTAATGGTTATAACTCTGAATGCTGTTATAATGGAAATAATTAAATATGGACAGCATCCAGGAAGTGGAAAGATTTACAATCTACTTCCAATATGTTCTAAGGAATTCCATCCTCCATCTTACCAGTATCAGTTCTCCAACCAATCATTCAAACTGACTGGGATGCAATCAACTCTTTCCTAAGTTTAGAATGAAATATATGCAATAATGGGCTGTATTTCTTCTTTCTCCGTTGTCTCTTGCCTCTCCAAACTCCTCCCAGATATATTCTTCCTTACAAACATAATATTTTATTCTCTCTCTCCTTCCCTCCTTCCCTCCCTTCCCCTGCCCTCCTTCCCTCTCTCTCTCTCTCTCTCTCTCTCTCTCTCTCTCTCTCTCTCTTTCTCTCTCTCTCACACACACACACACACCACACACACACACACACACACACACACGCACACACACGTACACACACACACACAGAGTAACTTTTGTGTTGGACATCTACTTATGATCATGAATCGTGCCATGGAAAGTGCGCTTGTTATACCAAGGGTCAATCTGATAAGACAAACTTTCTTTCTCATAGCCAGAATCATTGCAAAAAAAGCTTGTTGGTTAGGCCAAATACTTTACTAAGAAACTTATTACATTAGATGGCAATTAACAGAGAAACCCACAACTGGACAAAATTCAGCGACTGAAGAATTTGAGTACTTAATCATGTTGGGTCGTCTCTTTCACACTATTCCACTTTAGGCTCTGGGATCTTTGTAGAAGAGGATATGGAAGCATTGTAAGAGCCAACATGGAAATTTCTAGATTCAGTGGAGCAAATGAACATATGAACTGATACATATTATAAATGTGTGATCAAGATATACTCTAGCTCAAGCCAGACAAGACACTGACTTATAGAAGGGGAAGCAAAAAAATGAACTTACCTTGAATACCATTTACTTTGATTTTCATATATGATATTGCAGGGTGTTAGGAAAATCAGTTCTCTATCACATCTGTCTTACGAATCAATTATTAATTAATCTATTTTTCTTTTAGAAAAGTTTGATTTTATAGATAGTGCAACGTTATTAGGGAAAACCCAAGTATTTTCAAATCATCTCCTTAGATGTTTATATTTTCAGTAGCTTTAGATATTTATTCTAAGACACTGGCATTAGTACTGTACCTATGAACAATTCTGTCATTTGACAACAATGGGGATTCGTGTGATTGACACTGCAGTCAAAATATGAACTAGTCCATCACCGAAATACTTATTGTTATTATCAGTTTTTAAATGCAACCTTCACCTGCTCACTGTCATCACCGTCCCTCTACAAATGATAAAATAATTAATGCATTTTCTATTGCTCAAAATTTTCATCCTAAGAAGATCACATAATTTAAAGTCTGATGGATGTAATGTTTGGTGATTGATACTTTTGCCTATTGCTTAGCTAAAATAATATGTTGAAAAATTGTGACCCTCAAATTATATGTTTTGGAGCATTCTAAAGGCATTTAGAAGTGAGATGTTAGGGATGTAAGTAATTAGGCAAAGATAAAGCCATGATGATAGTGTTGTGAACTAACCTTATGATAAGGTAATTCAGGGGACTTGCATTTTGTCACTCTCCATTGGCATACACTTATAAAGACTGTGTGGATACAGAGTGGGATTGTGCCCTCCTAGGAGTCAGGAAGACAGCTTCCCTTTACCTCGACAAAACTGATCAAGCTGGCATTTAATTTTAGACTTTCAGTCTACATAATCATTATTTGGTGAATTTCATTATACAAACTATTGGGTCTAAAATACTTATCTTTGAGCAAACTTAGACAGATTCTGAGACCCCTCTAAATTGTTTGTGTAAGGAGTTCATTTCTTGCTATCAGTAATATCACTTCTTAATATAGTTTCTTCAGTTATTAATATATTGTAGAAATTTTTTATTTATTTAATGTTACTGATTATTGGGTATTACTTTAGATAATGTACGTGTATGTGAAAATGACTTTTCATTTCTGTGGATGAATATTCAGTATTAAAATTGATGAGTTGTAACATGAGAATATTTAGTAAGTTTTTAAAATAATAGTAAACAGGTATTTTTTTTTGGTTAGCTATTGGTTTTCTATATGATATTTAGGGTTTTGGGTATCAATTCCTTGAAGAGATAAGAGAAATATAAGAAAAAAATCTCCATTTTACTTAGAAAGGAAAATCAGAATAGCTCAAGAAAATTAATATTTATGTAATATTTTTACAAGATCTCAAAATTATTTTGTCACTCAATTTTTTTCACTCTTTTTTATTGGATATTTTTTATTTACAGTTCAAATGTTATCCCCTTTCCTGGTTTCCCATCCATAAACCCCTTATTCCGGCCTCCTCCCCCTTCTTCCATGAGGGTGTTCCCCTACCGATAAACTCACCCCTTCCTGTCTTTCCGCCCTGACATTCCCCTACACCAGGGGTCCATCCTTGGCAGGAGCAAGGGCTTCTCCTCCCATTGGTGTCCAACAAGGCCATCCTCTGCTACATATGTAACTGGAGCCATGGGTCTGTCCATGTGTACTCTTTAGATGGTGGTTTAGTCCCTGGGAGCTCTGGTTGGTTGGTATTGTTGTCCTTATGGGGTTGCAAGCCCCTTCAGCTCCTTCAATCCTATCTCTAACTTCTCAATTTGGGACTCCATACTCAGTTCAATGGTTGGCCCCTAGCATCTGCCTCTGTATTTGTCCTGTGCTGGCAGAGCTTCTTAGGGGACAGCTATATCCCCTAAATGCACTTCTTAGCATCAGCAATATTGTATGGGTTTGGTGACTGTATGTATATGGGCTGAATCCCCAAGTGGGGAAGGATCTAAATGGCCATTCCTTCAGTCTCTACTCCAAATTTTGTCTCTGTATCTCCTCCTGTGAATATTTTTGTTTCCCCTTTAAGAAGGACTGAAGCATCCACCCTTTGGTCGTTTTTCTTCATGAATTTCTTGTGGTCTGTAGATTGTATCTTGGGTAATCTAAGCTTTTGGGCTAATATCCACTTATCCGTGAGTGCATACCATGTGTTTTTTGTTTGTTTGTTTGATTGATTGATTTGTTTTGTTTTGTTTTGTGATTTAGTTACCTCAGGATATTTTCTTGTGCCATCCATTTGACTATGGATTTCATGAAGCCATTGTTTTTCATAGCTTTAATAGCTGATTGTGTAGATGTACCACACACTTAATTTTTAATCCCCTTTGAATAAAACATATTATTAACATGGTAGAGTCATAAATATATAAAATAGACCAAAAGAGGCAATTAAAAATTAACTTTGACAAATATCTAGCTTAGAATTTAACATATACAATTCTAGGTAGTTCAAACCCATAAAATATTTACTTCTCAAAGAAATGGTGAACCATTGATTACTGGATACAAAGTAAAGTTGTAAGTAAAAATAAAGTGTGTCAGAAATAATAGCTGAAACATGCCCACAGTATCTCTAGAACATCACAAAACAATCTGAACAATTAATTTACAAACAGACTCAAACAGCTGCCCTTTTAAGATAATATGTTTCTGGGAACTTGCCCAGAATGTATGATTTAGTAGAAGAAATGCTAGAAAGCTTTTTTTTTAACAGCTTCCCAGGAGAGGCTAATATTAGAGTCCAGAAAGTATATTTCAGAGTTTCAGAAAGTATAATGGGGACTCCAAATAGATTTTCAAAGAGTACAGGAATACCACACTCTCTGAATTGAATACAGTGAATAGCTGTCAAAGTTGCTGTTATGAAAAATTGTTAGTGAATATGAATATTAATTATTGTATGTAAAGTAATATTATCAGTTTAATTTTGTATGGTAACAACTTTGGTTGGGAGACTTTTTTGATAGTTATAAAAATAGAATATTTCATTATATGATGTTTGAGTGACAAGGACTTCAGTGGAATCTCATCAGCATCATTAGGGGGATTAGAAAGCATTAAGGACATTCCCAGAGTTATAGTGCTAAAGAAACTATAAAGCAGGCTTCCATAATTATTTCTGAATGTATATTTTACATTTTAATGATTTAGCTATTCTTGTTTTTGTATAATGATATTTTACTTGCATTCATGTATGTGTGAGGATGTCAGACCCAAAGGAAATGGAGTTACAGACAGTTGGGAGTAGTCATGTGGGTGCTGCTAATTAACCCAGGTCTGGCCCTCTGGAAGAGCAGCCAGCGCTCTTACCTGTTGAGTAAGGCTAACCTAAGTGCAAGAAATGGAATCTTTGAAGGAAGAGTCCATGACTTATGGTTAAGTCAACTTCTTTGCCTTTTCCTAAAACTCTTTTCTTTAAAAATGTTTTATTGTGCATTACATTAAGTAAAATGCTATGGAATGTTTTGGATATCAACCATCTGTTGGATGTAGGGTTGGTAAAGATCTTTCCCTATTCTGTAGGCTACCATTTTTACTGCTTGAGAGTGTCATTTGCCTTACAGAGCCTTTTCAGTTTCATAAGATCTCAGTTGTTAATTGTTCATCTCAGGGCCTGAGTTGTTGCTGTTATGTTCAGGAAGTTGTACCCTGTGTGAATGCTTTCATGGCTATTCCCCATTTGGTTTTTTTAGATTTAGGGTATCTGGTTTTGTTGAGGTCTTTGATCCACTTGGACTTGAGTTTTGTTCAGGGTGATAAATGTAGATCTGTTTGCATTCTTCTACATGCAGATGTCCTGACAGACCATCACCATTTGTTAAAATTGCTGTCTTTTATACAATGAAACCTTGCTCAGCCATTAAATATAAGTACATCATGAAATATTCAGTCAAATGCAGATAAATCCTGAGTGAGGCAACCCAGACTGAGAAAGACAAATATGGTATGTTGTAAAACTGACTTTTATTCACCTGATGTAATTGTCATCTAGGAGGATTACTGAAACATTACTACTGAGCAAGCTCACCCTTTCTAGTGCATTTTTCACTCTGCATGGCTGTTTCTTTCTTTTTTTTCCCGGAGCTGGGGACCGAACCCACAGCCTTGCGCTTGCTAGGCAAGCGCTCTACCACTGAGCTAAATCTCCAACCCCTGCATGGCTGTTTCAACTCATCTATTATGTCTCAAATTCCTCTACAATCTGACTTAGCCAATCTGGTGTTTCTCACTTTCTCACTAAATTGCTCTTGTTGGCCTTAAACAAACTCTAGCAAATTGTACTAATCTTTTGGCTCCTTGTTATATTTCGATTTCAACTGCATCCACTTAACTACATGAACTCATGAAGGAACACAACTCCACTGTACTGCCAAGAGTCCTCACTGACATAATTCCCAACTGACTGACTAAACTGACTATACCCCTTCACTTTCCCTGGTTCTATTATTAAATAGCTTTCTCTGGAGAATTAGGTGTATCCTATCTCTGACTCCAGTCAAATTTTTGTCTGCTCCTCAATTAGACTTCATCGTTTGGAACTAAAGGTGAATACTAAAGAATTCCAGCCAGAGAGATTTAAGGGTTTAAATGTGTGTACTAAGAGTTTATATGTATTCCACCTAGATCAGAAGGTCACTGGATGTGATCAGACAGCCTTGCTTGGTAGCCATCAAAGATCTTTTATTGGAAGAGCTTGAAGGGGCTCGAGACCCCATATGAACAACAATGCCAACCAACCAGAGCTTCCAGGGACTAAGCCACTAGCCAAAGACTATACATGGACTGACTCGGGCTCCAACCTCATAGGTAGCAATGAATAGCCTAGCAAGGGCACCAGTGGAACGGGAAGCCAAGACTGAACCCCCAGTGAACGTGATTGTTGGGGAAGGGCAGTAATGGGGGGAGGTTGGGGAGGGGAACACTCATAGAGAAGGGGAGGGGGATGTTGGCCCAGAAACCGGGAAGGGGAATAACAATCGAAATGTAAATAAGAAATACTCAAGTTAATAAAGATGGGAAAAAAGATCTTTTATTTATTAATTTACTTATTTACTTATTTACTTACTTATTTACTTATTTATTTATTTATTTATCTATTTATTTATTTTTGACCACAGAGTGCTTTTACTATTATCCCAAAACTGAGTATTAGTGTTCATTTCTTTTTTTTATTGGATTTTTCCCGTTTTTATTAAATTGGGTATTTCTTATTTACATTTCAAATGTTTTTCCCTTTCCCAGTTTCCTGGTCATCAGCCCCTAACCCTTCCCCCCTCTTCCCCTCCCCATCCACCCCCATTACTGCCCCCCCAACAATCCTCTTCACTGAGGGTCCAGCCTTCAAATGTTATTCCCTCTCCGGAGTTCCAGTCATAAAGCACGCTATACCATCCCCTCTCCCCCTTCTTTTATAAGGATGTTCCCCCTCCCCAAACACCTCCCGTTCTTGCCTACCAGCCCTGACAATCCTCTACACTTGGAGGCCCTGCCTTGGCAGGAGCAAGGGATTCTCCTCCCATTGGTGCCAAACAAGGGCATTCTCTGTAACATATGCAGCTGGAGCCATGGGTCATTTGTACGTTTTGAGTAGTGGTTTAGTGGCTGACAGGTCTGGTTGGTTGGTATGGTTGTTATTATGGGGTTGCAAGCCACATCAGCTCCTTCAATCTTTTCTCTAACTCCTCTAAAGGGGACCTCATTATCAGTTCAATGGTTTGCTGCTAACATTCCCCTCTGTATGTGTCATGTCCTGGGAGAGCCTCTCAGGAGACAGCTATAGCAGGCTCCTGTCAGCATGCACTTCTTGGCATCAGCAATTTGTCTAGGTTTGATGGCTGTATAAATATGTGGACTGGATTCCCAGGTGGTGCAGTCCCTGAATGGCCATTTCTTCAGTTTCCATATCTCCTCCTATGAATATTTTCGTTCTTCTTTTCAAGAAGGCCTGAAGCATCTGCACTTTGGTTGTCTTCCTTCATGAGCTTCATGTGGTCTGTGGATTGTATCATTTATCAGTGAGTGCATATCATGTGTGTGGGGGGGGGTGATTAGGTTCCTCGTTCAGGATGATATTTTCTAGTTCCATCCATTTGCCTATGAATTTCATGAATTCTTTGTTTTTAATAGGTGAGTAGTATTCCATTGTGTAGATGTACCACATTTTCTGTATCCATTCCTCTGTTGAAGGGCATCTTGGTTCTTTTTAGCTATTATAAATAAGGCTGCTATGAACATAGTGGAGCACGTGTCCTTGTTATATGTTGGTGCATCTTTTGGGTATATGCTTAGGAGTGATATAGCTGGGCCCTGTAGTGGTACAATGACTAATTTTCTAAAGAAACTCCGGACTGATTTTCAGAGTGGTTGTACAAACTTACAATCCCAATAAAAATGGAGGAGTGTTCCTTTTCCCTCACATCCTTGCCAGCATCTGTTGTCACCTGGGTTTTTGATCTTAGTCATTCTGACTGGTGTGAGGTGGAATCTCAGAATTGTTTTTATTAGCATTTCCCTAATGACTAAGGATGTTGAATATTTCTTTAGCTACTTCTCAGCCAATCAATATTTCTCAGCTGAGAATTCTTTGTTTAGTTCTGTTTAGCTTTCTTTACCCCATGTTTAATAGGGTTGTTGGGCTCTCTGGAATCTAACTTCTTAATTTCTTTGTATATATTGGATATTAGCCCTCTATTAGATCTAGGATTGGTAAAGATCTTTTCCCAATCTGTTGCTTGCCCTTTTGTCTTAATGACAGTGTCCTTTGCCTTACAAAAGCCTTGCAGTTTTATGAGGTCCCATTTGTCAATTCTTGGTCTTAGAGCATAAGCTATTGGTGTTTTGTTCCAGAAATTTTCCCCGGTGCCCATGTGTTCAATGCTCTTCCCCACTTTTTCTACTATTAGTTTGAGTGTATCTGGTTTTATGTGGAGGTTCTTGATCTACTTAGACTTAAGCTTTGTATAGGGTGATAAAAATGGATTGATTTTCATTCTTCTACATGTTGACCTCCAGTTTGTACCAGCAACATTTGTTGGAAATGCCCCCCGCAACCCCCACTGGATGGTTTTCATTCCTTTGTCAAAAATCAAGTGACCATAGGTGTGTGGCTTCATTTCTGGGTCTTCAATTCTATTCCATTGATCTACCTGACTGTCTCTGTACCAATATCATACAGTTTTTATCACAATTTCTCTGTAATACTGCTTGAGGTCATGGACGTTGATTCCCCCAGAAGTTCTTTTATTGTTGAGAAAAGTTTTAGCTATCCTGTTTTTTTTTTTTCTTTAGGAGATTACATTGTTCAAGTTTTTTAGCTTTCTAAATTCATTCATTAAAAATGATGATTTTTTATAGTAGGACCATTTCCCATAGGCACATTGTGAATTTAATATAAGTTAACATATGACTAATTAAATTGCAATTTGTAAATAATGAATGATGGTGCTTATTTACAATTACGTCTGAGCTCAACATCTCAGGTAGAATTTTTATGCTATCTACTTAACTTATATAAAACTAAAGAAACATTAAATCATCCAATATTTGCCACCTTAATCTACTTCTCTTTATTAGTGATGATATAAAGGAAGAGACTAAGACACAATTAGGTTGAAAAGTGTCCATAATGGTTTATCATCATTCCCCCTCCCTCTCCGGTCATCACCAAGTGAAACAAAAAAGAGAATCATGACTGTTACAGACACGAATGAATTTGGATCTACTATCATGAATAAAAGTATATTTCCTCAATCATTCAAAAATATCAACAGCATCATAATGCAACATTTTTGCTATAGTCATTGCATTAACTTTTTTAATTTATCATTGAGGTCATTGTATTATTTATTGATTTACACAAAACAATTTTTAACTTGATATGTATGTATTGCCACTCAACACTTTCAACCAGGGACAAATTTAAGGCAACTTGACCACTGTAAACACACGCTCCATAAAACATCATGGTAGATAGATGTTTAAAGATGGGACTGTAGGATTACAGAGACATATGCAAAGGGGCTGAGTCATCAGTGGTGATTGTATAATCTTACCTGGATAATTATATACCACAAGCAAATCTAAGGGATAATCTACACAATCCTTTTCCTTATGCCACACATTTATTTTCTAACATCTGTGAATTTGGCGTTCTATTATTGTTCCTTTCAAACTGCTGACTCACTAAATATCCAGAGCCTAACATCTAGCATAGCTCTTTTTAAATATTACGTTATAGGCCTGGTAGAAGCTCAGTATCTGTTGATTAGGGGGATTCATGTCAACATTATCAGGTTTTTGCAAGTCTGAAGCTGGAAGTTACAAACATCAGAAGTACGGATTAACCCTCCCCAGTGTATCAAACAACACAACGAGTAACTAAGACTGAATAGTCTTTCCCCGCCTATCACATGTTAGTAGACTGCATCCCATGGGTCCATAGGTTTATCTTCTAGTTGATGGTTCCTGAAAATAATTAACTTGGGGACCGTTGACTACTTACTATAACTCTACTTTATACCTTTCCAACAACACAATCTAAACTGATATTCCAAAGAAATTATGTGTTTGGTGAATATGATCTAAGCATATTAGTCCAGGAAATATAAGAATCTTCATGGAAATTTCCAAGGTATAGTTCAGAAATCTTAACTGTATAATTATATACCACAAGCAAATCTAATATTATGCAGTCTGTGTTGCTTCCTTGTGAAAGAGGCTTTTAGCTTAGGAGATCTTAAATTATTTATTTATTTATTTATTAATATATGTATTTATTTATTTAATTTCATGACAAATATTTGTACCTGATAGAACTCTTAAAGTTTCAATAATGCAAATGACTCTAACATTTTGGGTGGTTTATATATTGCACATTGCTATGTAAGTATTCTTACATATTTCAGCTATCATATCTCATCAACACTATGTTATTAACTCATATAATTTTTGCCATATCATAAAGAAAATATAGATAATTACATTGCCCTCAGAGTATATTATCAAACAGTAGTGTCCTAAAACATAGGAACACATGATGAACATTAATTATTATTTCAGTGCTACAATGCAAAAACATATGTAATGATCATATCACATATTGGGACTATTAATGTGTGTGTGTATGTGTATGTGTCTGTGTGTGTGTGTGCCTATGTGTATGTATGTATGTGTTATCATGAAAGAATTAAAGCAAATAAATATAAGAAATTCAAGTTCTTGTGTAGTTTGGAAAGAACGCAAAGTCAGCCTCCGATTAAAACAATGTGCTAATTGTCAAAAATAAAATTTGAGTTGCTGTGTAATCCATCAATTCCAATTTGCTATTTGTATAATATTACAAGTAATATACAACACACACACACACACACACACACACACACACACACACACACAGGTGCAGCCATATATATAAAAGTAGTCACAGTAGCCAAGAGACAGAAATGATACATAGGGAGGAATGGTTGTGGAAAATTTTAGTACATAAAATATAGAAAGTGATTATTAGGAACTTACATTTAGCGAAACAAATGGCTCTCAAAACTAAAACAGTAGATATATACTTATAAATCACAATTCAAAGAAAGAAAAAAGTCATGTTTCCAAATAGAAAGGGGGAAATGAGGAGTTATTTTTCTTTTTTTTTTTTTTATTATTAACTTGAGTATTTCTTATATACATTTCGAGTGTTATTCCCTTTCCCGGTTTCCGGGCAAACATCCCCCTCCCCCCTCCCCTTCCCTATGGGTGTTCCCCTCCCCACCCTCCCCCCATTACCGCCCTCCCCCCATAGTCTAGTTCACTGGGGGTTCAGTCTTAGCAGGACCCAGGGCTTCCCCTTCCACTGGTGCTCTTACTAGGATATTCATTGCTACCTATGGGGTCAGAGTCCAGGGTCAGTCCATGTATAGTCTTTAGGTAGTGGCTTAGTCCCTGGAAGCTCTAGTTGCTTGGCATTGTTGTACATATGGGGTCTCGAGCCCCTTCAAGCTCTTCCAGTTCTTTCTCTGATTCCTTCAACGGGGGTCCTATTCTCAGTTCAGTGGTTTGCTGCTGGCATTCGCCTCTGTATTTGCTGTATTCTGGCTTATTTTTCAAGACATAAAGTTTTAAATACAGATTGTTTAGTATTGGAAGTATATGATTCACCCTTGGAACTGCTAATTTAGAAATGTTTAATGGTACATTTTGTGTTTCTACAATTATTAAAGCATTTCCACAAATGATTAAGTATATGAAAATAAGATGTGGATAAATTTTTTAGAAAGTTAAGGTGAGTAATTTTTTTCTACTTATGACTCAAAAAGCTAAAAAGTACAAAATAAAAATAATTAGTTTTGATGACATTAAAATTTCCTGTAATAACAAACATAACCACACACAAGAAAAAACAAGTATTGAGAAAAATGGAAATGTTGGCATTTTGTATTATAATCTCACATCCTCTGATGCAAAAATAGATATTCATTTCTATGTATGATACAGTGCATTTGTATGTCAGAAAGGTAGGAAAATATCAAAGAATTCAATTGAAAGAAAAGACAAAAGCATAAGTAGCTACCATAAAAATGAATTACAGAAAATTAACAGTTATAATCTCCAGTAAAAGCCAATTAAATTTATAAAGTAAACGGATAAGATTTAACTATACACAAAGACATGAGTTGTTATGTTTGTTGCTAAAGACCCCAAATGGCACCAAAAGGAACTTGTTGGATCTTGTTAAATTATATGAATAATTCTGATTCAGAAATCATATTGCTTAAATCGTTTCCTAAAGTTTTATCATCTTGTATGTAAAATGAGTTTCTCATAAAATTGTTGATTATTAAGTTATTTGCAACAGAGCAATAATAAAAAAAATCTCCAATTATCACTCAAAAAGACTTGCTTGGACACAAGTCCTATATTTGTATAGTATGATTAGTGTAACATAATAAAACAAGCAAAATAATAGTTTTAAGCAAACAGAAAAGGACCAAATTATAACCTTGGGTAGTTGGGCTTACTGTGGAGCTAGAAGTAGATTTTCTTGGTGAGGTTTGTAAGATGTATGCATAGGGTGACTCTCTACATTTCTGTGTATAGAGACACTGAAGAAGCCACCTTTTGGAGCCAGACACCACACCCAGTAGAGGGATAAGGAAACTAATCCATTCACACAACTTTCAACTCAATCTATCCTGTCTACAAGAAATGCAAACACAAGGAATGCAGTAGAAACTGAGGGAATGGCCTACTCACCTAACTTGGAACTCATGCCATGGGCAAGTATCAATCCCAAACACTATTAATGATACTGTTATGCTTACAGACAGGAACATGTTGTCTTCTAAGAGACTTCACCTAGCAGCTTTCCTAAACTGATTTGATTATCACTGCAGAAAAGATAATAGGAGGGCTAGCAAGACTGCAGAGAATGAAATATCTCAGCACTGCAGCTGAGAGAGTAAGGAGACGCAACTCAGGCTCTAGTCTGAAAGAGGAAATGGTCTAAGCACAGGAACCCACAAAGCAGCTTCCCTGAATCCACTCACGAGAAAAATGCTGCTCAGGGTGGTCCCAGTCATAAACAATGTGTCTGAGATGAACAGCATCTGTTCTTCATCTTTATGAATACAGTATTAAATGAATCCACAGCTAAATTAAAATTGTAAATTTTGCCGGAGTAATGCTAATCAATGTGACAAGCTCAATAATCCACTAATGATAAAACTTTGATATCTTGTGGGTGCAAAGAAATAAACAGACATATGTACACATACACATGGGGAACATTTTTGTGCTTGACAAAATTCAATTGGTTATAATATAAATACTTGCATGTAATTGATTTTCATGTGACTATTATAAATATTATTTAGGAAAGCATTAAGCTTTGTTGTATTTTACTTGGTTCATGCTTCCTTCTGCGAACAGCAAGCAATGAAAAACAGTAGTATATATTTATCCCTTTCAGCTACCAGATAAATAAACCGAATACTGATTATTTTAGAGATTTGTTATGAAACATTTTCATGTTTTTAAAAGCACCCCAAATTAAGGATAGGTTATTTAAAAGGTTTTCTAGACTTTAATACAAATCTTGACCTAAAACATAATTAAGTGTTAATTGCTTTCATTTGATTAAAAGAACTCAATCTTTTTATTTTTATATTTTCCTTTTGTTTTGGTTTATTCTTTCCTTTAAGAATGTTCAATGAATCAAATTCGAAATAAAACTTGGCAGCAACCTAATAATGACTATAGTTTGAATTTACCCTATAGGACTAAAGACATATTCCTCAAAAATGCTTGAGACAATGACGTCTCCTTAGGTTGACATGTAAAGCCTAGGAAAATGTTTAAGGACAATGCAGTTTTTCTTGCCTAAGTGGTGCAGAGTGTAAAATATTTAGTTTGGTTACTTACAATGGGAAATACACCAGCCCTTTCTGCCTTTGGTGGTTGTAGAAGGGAGGGTATTATAAAGGCAACTTTTTAAAAATCTAATTCTCAAAAGAAAATATCAAGATTTTCTGATAACCATGAGTCCAAAATGAGACTAGAATATCATTGAGTTTATTCTAGTTTTATATTGTGTGTAAAAATCTAGATGTTGCTTTTAAAATCTGACAACTCCCAACTGCAGAATCGTGAAGGCATTCATATTTCTAACACTGCCAAGCTTTTTCTAATTCCATTTTTCCCTCCAGTACAGACTGGGACAGCTGGCTGACAGATCCAGAGAACCTCCTACTTTAATTAAATACAACATGGTTTTCTCCAATGGTGCATGTTGCTGTGTTTAATATCAGCAAGTGACATTCATCATGACCTTTTATATTCAGTAACAAACAGTATTTGAGGAAGACATGGTGCTATCTAGAGTAACAAGTAAAATGCCTCCCACATCACAATATAGTAGTGATAAAAAGAACTAATATTTGCAGGCCAGTTTTGTCATAATACTCAACTCCAAATTTCTATTTAGAATGTTAAAAAAATTAATTTTAAATTAAGTATCAGTAGGGATCCTCCTTATATTATTTCTCTTATTATATACTAGTAGATAGTGTTGTATGCTATAATTTGTTTTAATCAATACATGTTCCTACTCTTTTTGTGTATGTGTAACTGAGTAAGTCAATATCTCCCTTTTTGCCAGATATTAAAGTACACTATATCAACATTCTAATAATTCTAACGTAAGACTCATTGATTGCTATTATAACTTTTCAAATAGCCTGCTTTAGATCTAGTAGCTAATGTTTAGTCCTTAAATTATTCGGCAAAACAACTATGGTCTCTGATAATAATTTTGTCTTCCAAACACATTGTTCTTTTGTTTCAAAAATCATATCTTTGTGGGCCTCCTACATTTCTGGCCACTCTTTCAATCTCTTTTACTGGTATATCCAAACTTCAAAAACTTAAGTTTTCCCATGCCCAACTCTTGGAACTTCCTTTCTATATAAATTCATCCAGTATTAGGTCTTTAAGCAACAGCTACTTTTTTATATCCCCACCTTTTATCACATCTAGATTTTAGAACTAAGGATCTAACTGCCTGCTTTCTGTTTCCTATTTGATACACATTAAAAAAATCTCATACTCAATACTGATGAAACAGCTTCTTTCATAGTTCCCCCAAATAAGTTTAATGATGAAATTATCATTCTCCTTCCCTTACCCAAAGCATAGGTATCTTCTTCTAGCATTCTGAAGATGAGGTCCATAAACTCCCATAATGACATTGTTGCCCTGGTTTATCCATCACCAAGGTCTTTTGCAGTTAATCTCCAAAACGACAATTGCAACTAGTTCTTTTGTAGCTGATATACATCACTTTCTACTTTCTCATGTCTGATAGAAAAATCAAAACCATCATTAGGTCTAGAATATCCCACAAGATCTATTTACCTGTAATTTTTCTGCCTTTCCCTCAAGTGTGCTGGCCATCCCCGTTCTCACTCTTCTCGGAATCAGCTGTTTTGTTGTTGTTGTTGTTGGTAGTGATAGTGGTGGTGGTGGTGGATTTGATGGTGGTGGTGTTGGTGGTCCAGTTGGTGTTGTTTGGTTCCTTGGCTTGTCATTTTGCTATTTTTCTAAAATTATACAGAAAATACTGTCATGTTCCTTTTGCTATTTGTAAGGTAAAGTTAAAGATTCTTTAAATTGTAAGTCATAGATTGAAACAATACTTGTGACAAGGCAAATGCTACTGGAGAAACATGACATCTTCCAGAGAGATAAGAAGAAGTTCAGGAGGACAGATCAAAGGGCATTGCACCCAATTGTAGCTTAGTGATTCTGTGAGTATATTGTGTAGAACTTACTTTGAGAGCGCCTTCAGACACTGAAATGTTGAAAGATTTTGCATCCAAGTTAATAACATTCCTTGAGGTCACTTAATGTCTTGTATTCAATCTGGATCTCTTCTATATACTCAGACAGTTTACATCTAAAAGGCCTTTAAGATAACTATATAACCGACCTTGTTATGTATGGACTTCTCAGGTAATCAGCTTTTACAATTTAAGCTAAACACATAATTTTCATCATAAACTGTGAATGATTTTATTCAGAGAGAGAGACAGAGACAGACAGAGAGAGACAGAGAGACAGAGAGATATTTGGTAACAATTTGTTGAAAATATCTAACAGGTTGAAAGAAAGTTTAAAGAAATATCCATCATAAACGTTAAGAACAATATATGGTTACAGGTTGATAACATTTGATGATGAGTTAGAATTCAATATTTTACTAAGGTCATTTATTTGCTCCCTATCAATCACACTATCAATCACACTAGAGGTTACCTAACCCATCTGGAAAATTCCCCTATTCTTACATAAAAGAAAGCCTGTGATTGCTTCAAGTCATCATCATTTTAATAAATGGTTGACCCCTGAATGCAGATAATTTCTGCAGAATGAACTTTGTTTGCCATTACATGCTACATGAGTCTGTGATCTTCCTTCATTGATTCTTGGACCCTAACAATAGAATATTCTGAAAAAATCTCTTGCATCTCTTAGACTATCAGATTATTAAAACAATGGAGCCCAAAGAAGTGGAGCTTTTCCAGGAATTTTTTGCTAGAAGCAGAAAAAGTCACCAACGAGAAGAACTTGTTTCCCCAAAACAAATTTCACAAATTTTTAGCAAAGCATCAGATACTTTTCAGAATGAGACTGTTGCCCATCATATTATGGGTCGATGATGGATGGACCACAGCCTGACTGGGTGCTTAGTGTTTATCCTTTGCGTTTTAGATGTCAATCTTACTTCAGTAATCAAAAGGCAGACTTGGCACATTTTCAGTCCCTTCATCCTTCTTCTAAATGTGTCTATGCTGATATACCTGTTTTTACTGTGTGTATTCTTAACTTTCAAGGGCCTTATTAATGATGGGTAACCAGATCTCAGTTAGATCACTGGTTTTGACATCTGAATTCAGAAAGAAGGCTATATCATGTACGTTAATCTAAAATATATCTTTTTAACTTACATTCATTTTATCATTTCCCAGAGGCCCCTGACTAATGTAGTTGTACCTGTGGGAACACTACTCCAGCTACCTCTCCATAATCCACAATCATCACGTAAGCCATGCATGTATCTTCTTCATCCTATGCTGTTGCCTCGGGCAACTGTGCATTTCCTCCCCTCTCAAGATCTCAGTAATGTCCATTAGTAAGGTTTCCCTAGTCTCAGTTCTTTTTAGAAATAGAAAAGCAGAACGTTCCTGTGCTGTGCCTGTTTATGGAGCTGCCTTCATCAGTTTCCTTCCTTTGCCAGTCTCCTGGCCAGAATCATGGTTTTTGCCTTCCCAATAGCCACCCAAGGATCTTTTTAATGATAATAAACAAGGCAAAGCAAACATCTTCACCCCTAATCTACTTTCACTGAGACAAGAAATGCTTATAAGTTGTTCTTGGTCTTTGGATTCCCACCTCTAGAATGAAGTAATTTATTTTTTATGTGAGCTGTTTTGTTCTAAATGTGTTGCCTGACTTTTTCTATGAAAATGAGAGTAAATATTTATTAACCCCCAAATAGCAAATTACCTCATCTAGATTAGGGAAACCATGAATTCATTGTGGTCACTTAAAGCAGAATGGACAGGTGTGATGAGAGCCTTACTTTTGCTTACAGAAGTATGACTAACTCAATGACAGCTAAGGTGTTGCAATCCTTATCCTAGCAGAATGATATGTCACGAAGCTGTAGCCAGAAAACTTGCAAATCCTATAGGCAGATTTTCAAGGTAGATAGTCTCCTAGCCCAGAAAATGTTTACTATTTCACAACTCTGCAAATCTTCTAACTCTCTGAGTTTCCTGAGTTCTGTAAGTTTCATTTATTTTCTGTGATCTGTGTCCCTCCTGTCCATAAGAAGAGAGTGTTTCATTTAGGAAGATATGACTACAAAACACAAGGTCCCCAACAAGGATGAGTACCTTGTAAGATATAAATAAATTAAGTGTTAGAAAAAAAACACTTTCAAATTAACATTTCTCTTTTAGAAATTTCAAGTAAATTTATTTTTGGTTCATATTAAATGCAAGTAAGAGCTTTGGGAAAAATTCATTTGACTAGAAGTATATGCAATATAGAGGTAAGGGATACATTAGGGGATGGAGGTGGCATCTAATTAAACCACTGGATAAATTACCTCAAGTTTTCACATATAAACTATTTTATTGAAAAGGCATAAAACTCCTAGTGCATCTACAACATTTTCGATTCTGTCTTATTCTTTACTTCTGTGATTTTTTATGCTTTATCTGAAAACACTGATTAATAAGCAACTACCCATCCTCAGGAGAGGTGTGGGGAGAAGGAGCCTTGAAGTGTCAAGGAGAAAAGGCAGGAGTTATCTCTGTGAATGCTGATAACTCAATATCCTGCTTTTCATTTCCTCACAAGTGATGCAAATCTAAAAATTTAGTTCTGCATGCTGATTCTTAACTGATGCAAAACTAATTAGAAACAAGTGCAATCCATAAAATTTGTATATATATATATATATATATATATATATATATATATATATATGCCCTCCAATGTAGAAATCAGTGTAATAATTTTGCAAGTTAACTGAAATATCAAGACAGTCCTCTGGAGGTTGGAGAATAAACTAGACATCTGGAGCAGACAAAGAAGTATAGGAAATACTTTTTAAAAGTAGTTAAATTCCAATGTCTGTATTTTTGATGAATCACTGCTTTTCCTGCCTTATTTATCATGTATATTTGAATAAAATCAAAGGAAGTTTTGGAATTTATTTATGTTGAAGAAAATGGGTCACAACAAATACAGCGTATTCCTAATTTCTGCAGAATTGACAGAGTGGTGGATCTAAGGTGGATCTTTTGTATTCTTCTAGCACTTCTTGACATTTGTGGAATGATTATGTCACATTCTAAAATGAATCTCTGCCTGCTTTATGGGGTTTGATATGAAACAAACCTAAAAGTGGCATTAGGTCACATAAAAAGTTTAACATCAGTATTCTCTTTCTTCTGGTTTCAAGAAATGTACACAATACCTCAAAGCAGATAAGATTGCTCTGCATTACAGTTCCATTAAAACTTAAGGAAATATAAATTAAGGAATATCAACTTTTTTCGCTGCTAAATGCAAATCAAGCATGCTATACAGCTGTGTCTGCCAAAATATTATAAAATATTATTATATGATATGAAACAAAGAGCAAAGGTGAACCTTATGTAGTTGTAAGAAAGATCCATGAAATAAAAGCTTTCAGAGTTTGAGAAGAAAATTAAAGCTATGTTGAAAATACTCTAAAAGTGAATATTTAATGAACATTTATGTACAAAATGTTAGGGTGTGCTATTTTTTATACTGAAATTACTTTTACATAACTTTCCATTACAGTGTGATTCATGTACAATATAAATTAAATAAAGATTATGGAAAATACTAATGATGGATCACATATATTTTATTTCCAAAGATATACACCATAATTAGAAACCATTACATAAAACCTAACACTGATGAAGACTTTGTATAGTGGAATATTTTTTACTATTTCTCAAATATTTAGTTAAAAATATAACTATGTCAAGATTAGGTTTACCTCTATTACAGATAATTGATATAAAGAATTGATATTAAGGTAAATTGCAATCAAGAAGAATGCATCCAAACATCAAAAATGATTACCTATTCATTCTAATAACAGTTGTACATAAGTTCGTGAATTTATTTATATACATGCAGTTCAATTCCTCGGTTCTATATGTCTACTACATGCTTGCACCATACTGAGTTATTACTGTAGCCTTGTAGAAAGGTTTGAAGCCAAGAAATAACACATTTCCACGTTTTTTCATTTTTTTGAGGACTTTTCAAAAAACAATATCTAAGTCTATAGCATATGTGTGTAGTTGCTTTCACAGTTGACAAGAGGGCATTGAGTGCCCAGGGTTGAAGTTAGAGGTGCCTATTCACTGCACAGTATGACTGCTAGGAATTGATATCAGGTTCTCTGGAAGAGCAACAAACATGCTTAACACCTGGGTGATTTCTGTAGGCTTTCCAATATAGTTTTTGGTCTCCAGTTTTTTTGTAATTCTTTTTTTTTCATTTTTATTAACTTGGGTATTTCTTATTTACATTTCGATTGTTATCCCTTTCCCAGTTTCCAGGCCAACATCCCCCTGACCCCCCTCCCCTTCTCTATCGGTGTTCCCCTCCCCATCCTCCCCCCAGTATAGCCCTCCCCCACCAATCACGTTCACTGGGGGTTCAGTCTTGGCAGGACCCAGGGCTTCCCCTTCCACTGGTGCTCTTACTAGGATATTCATTGCTACCTATGGGGTCAGAGTCCAGGGTCAGTCCATGTATAGTCTTTAGGTAGTGGCTTAGTCCCTGGAAGCTCTCTGGTTGGTTGTTCTTTGAGAACATTTTTTTCCTGTTTTTGAAAATAAACATGTCCTTTGAATTTTCATTAAAATTAATTTAATGTGTAAATCAATTTGTATAGAAAAAGCAACTTAACTTTTTTGAGTCTTCCAATTCATAAATACGAAACAATTGTAATTTAATTAAAATTTTTCTTTAATGTATGTAATGAAGACTAAGCTGCACACCTGCTACGTATGTGTAGGGTTCCTCGGTCCAATTCATGCATGTCCTTTGCTCGGTGATTCTGTCTCTCTGAGTCACCTAGGGCCCAGACATCCTCGATTCTATAGATATTCTTGAGGTGCCCTTGACTCCTGTTGCTCCCACAATCCTTATGCAGCAGATTCTTCCACAAGTCTCTATGAGCTCTACCTAAAGTTTGGTTGTGAGTCTCTGCATCTGGTTACAGCCGATGGTAGATGAAGGCTCTCAGATTACAGTTATATTAGTCTACTTACTGCAAACATAGCACAGTATCATTAATAGTGTTAGGGGTAAGCTCTCTTCCACAGGTTGGATCTTTCATCGGGGAAGTCATTGGTGAGTCATTGCCTCAATTGCTGCTCTATCTTTATCCATGCCTAGCTTATAGCAAGAAGACTTACTCAGTTATGTTCACAGCAACTTTATTTGTAATAACCAGAAACTGGAGACAACCAAATATTCCTCAACTGAAGAAGAATAGATAAAGTGTGGGACATTAATACAACAAAATACTACACAGCTATTTAAAACAAGGACCTGATGAAATTTCCAGGCAAATGGGTGGTACTAAAAAATATCATCATGCGTGGGGAAATCCAGACTCAGAAACACATACGTTTACTCACTTATAAGAAAGTATTGGCCATATAGTGTAGGATAACCATGGTATCATCTTCAGATCTAAAGGCACTAGGAAGGCCCAGGGGAGGATCTCACTCACAAGAGGAAGTAAAATAAACATTGAGGTGGATGGAGAGAGGAAACTGGGTAGGAGAGGGATGGAAAGGGAAATAGCCATGGAGATCATGTATGAGGAAAACTGAGGTGTGTGTGTGGGGGGGAAGTAAGATGGCTGGAACTGAGGAGGAAATTCTATGGAGGGGGCACCTTGGGACAAACTGGATACTTGGAACAGGGAAGTTCTCCTGGGAGAATATGAAGATGATTCTATCTGGAACTCCTAGCAGTGGGAAGATATGGAGCCTGAAGAGGCCACCTCCTGTAGCCAGTGGAAAGAGGGGGCTACCAGCCTACCCATATAACCTGTGACCCAAAATTGCCCCAAAACAACCTTGGGACTAGGCTTCCCATCATTTTCTCTAAGTCTTTGAGAAATCTTCTGACATGGTTTTTAGGTATTATGTTTCTCCTTTTATATATAATAAACAGATTTGAGGTATTGGGTATTGTGATTACTAGAAGTTACTAAGATAAGAGTACATGGGGCAATGCTTCAACACAGCACAAATGCCTTGTGTTCCCAGGCAGTAATATATCCTCAGTTTTCAGGTACAATACAATTGTTATCTTCAGGAGACTATTTTTCTCTGCTTATAATCAGGAAGGGTGGAAAGAAAAAAATTTGTAGTGATTAAATATATTACAATATAATTTTGTAATGACTCTTTCAGAATAATATTCTACCTTTCAGTTTATATAAAACAGTTCAGACGAAGATAAAAACAGGTATGAAAAACCAAAATATTTTATTAGACTTTTCTTGATTTAGGTCTGTCATGTCACCTACAGGCTAATGTACAGGTGAGACACAATCTTGTACAAGTAAAATTAAAAATAGACTTTTGTATAGTTTAATCTGTTAGAAGATATTCTTGTTGTCCATGGGATAGTGTTCCTTTTTGTAGATAAACAACAAGCTATAGAGTCACGGAAGCTTCACTGAAGTTTCATAGGGAAACCTGAAAGCTGTGATATATATATATATATTTCAGAGCATTAACAACCATCCTTTGTTAAGGAGAAAGGGGATGGGATGTATCCCCTGTACTAGTACCTGTAACTAAGAAGTCAATTTATTATGTTAGAAATTTAAAAATACCAATTATTTAATATGCCTAGCTAGGAATACTGCACTTGTACACAAAGCTAATGGGACAGTGTGGTCATGTGGTTTGTAGCTAGAAAACCTATGGGAAAACCTTCCAATACCTACAGGAAGCTGCATCTATAAGATTATTGCTTTCTTTGCTGTATTTTCACCCTGCTTAGGTCTCAGTTCATAATCGTTGAACTCCACTCTCCACATTTGGAATAAACATACACGTTCCTTGTTATTGTTTGTTAAAAGGATGTAATTTTACAGGGATGGATAGTACACTTTGCCTTGAGCTTTAGGCGAGATTCTAGAATTGGATTTTGAGCAACACAGCAGCAGCAGAGGAGATGGTGTCACTTCAAGCTTATCTGAATACATATTCCCTTTTGAAATGGAGATGAACCATTGGTTAACAAAGGCAGAACAATAGAACTTAGACCTAGGTTATCCCCCAAATATGTATGTGCTGCAAGTCATTGGTCAATCTTGCCACTATTGAAGAATGACAGAAACCTTAAGAGGTAAGGGCTAGCAGAAAGTACACTGGTCACCAAGGTTGTGTCTCTAAATATATAACGATTCATCTTTTCTTTCTTTCCTTCTTTCCTTCTTTCCTTCTTTCCTTCTTTCTTTCTTTCTTTCTTTCTTTCCTTTCTTCCTTCCTTCTTTCTTCCCTTCTTTCTTTCTTTCCTTCTTTCTTTCTTTCTTTCTTTTTAATTAGATAATATTTTATTTACATTTCAAATATTATTCCCTTTCTTGGGTTCCCATCTATAAAGCTCCTATACCACTCCCCTCCCCCTTCCTCTAGAACTATGTTCTGCCTTCCCAATCCCCACCACCACCCTGTTCCTGCCTCCCTGCAATGACATTCCCCTACACTAGTGGTCCAGCCTTGGCAGGACCAAGCAAGGGCTTCTCCTCCCATTGATGCCCAAAAAGGCCATTCTCTGCTAAATATGCAGCTAAATCCATGGGTCTGTCCATGTGTAGTCTTAGGGTAATGGTTAAGTCCCTGGGAGCTCTGTGGTTGGTATTGTTGTTCCACTGGGGTTGCAAACCTCTGTAGCTCCTCCAATCCTTTCTCTAACTCCTCCAATAGGGACCAAAGGTTTCCTGCTAGCAATCGCCTCTCTATTTGTCCCACTCTGGCTGAGCCACTCAGGAGAGAGTTATATCAGGCTCCTGTCAGAATATAATAATTAGAATCATCAATATTGTCTAAGTTTGGTGGCTGTATGTATATGGGCTGGATTCCCAGGTGGGTCAGGCTCTGAATGGCCACTCCTTCAGTCTCTGCACGAAACTTTGTCTCAATATCTCTTCCTTTGAATATTTTGTTCCCCTTTTAAGAAGGACTGAAGCATCAGCATTTTGGTCTTCCTTATTCTTGAGCTTCATATGGTCTGTGGATTGTATATTGGGTAATTCGAACATTTGGTCAAATATCCACTTATCAGTGAGTGCATAACATGTATGCTTTCTTGTGATTGGGTTACCACAACCCAGGAAGTCATTTTCTAGTTTGATGCATTTCCCTATAAATTTCACAAAGTCATTGTTTTTGATAGCTGAGTAATACACCATTGTTTAGTTGTACACATTTTCTGAATCCATTCCTGTGTTGAAGGGCATCTGGGTTCTTTCCAACTTCTGGTTATTTTAAGTAAGTCAGCTATGAACATGGTGGAACATGTGTCCTTCTTATATGTTGGAGAATCATTTGGGCATGTTCCCAAAGTGGTATAGCTGGTTCATTCTGACTGGTTTGAAGTAGAATCTCAGGGTTGTTTTGATTTGTATTTCCATGATGACTAAGGATGTTGAACATTTCTTTAGGTGCTTCTCAGCCATTCGATATTTCTCAGCTGAAAATTCTTTGTTTAGCTCTGTAACCCATTTCTAATAGAGTTGTTTGGATCTCTGGAGAGTAACTTCTTAAGTTCTTTGTATATATTAGATATTAGCCCTGTATCAGATGTAGGATTGTTAAAGATCTTTTCCCAATATTTTGTTAGCCATTTTCTCCTAATGACAGTGTCTTTTCCCTTACAGAAGCTTTGCTCTTTTATGAGGTCCCATTTGTCAATTCTTGATCTTAGAGCTTAAGCCATTGGTGTTTTGTTCAAGAATTTTTCCCCAGTGTTCATGTGTTCAAGGCTCTTCCCCTCTCCCTCTTTTTATTCTTTTAGTTTGAGTGTATCTCTTTATATATGAAGGTCTTGAACCACTTGGACATGAGCTTTGTACTACAGGGTGATAAGAATGGATTAATTTGCACTCTTCTACATGCTGAGCTCCAGTTGAACCAGCAACATTTGTTGAAAATGCTTTTTTCCCCCACTATATGGTTTTATCTCCTTTGTCAAAGATCAAGTGACCCTAGGTGTGTGGGTTCATTTTTGGGTTTTCAATTCTATGTCATTGATCTACCTACCTGTCTTCCTCTGTACCAATACCATACAGATTTTATCAATATTGTTCTGTAATACTGCTTGAGGTCAGGGATGGTGATTGCCCAGAAGATATTTTATTGTTTAGGAAAGTTTTCGCTATCCTATTTTTGTTTGTTTGTTAGTTTGTTGTTTGTTCATTTGTTTTTTTGTTGTTGTTGTTTTGTTTTGGGGGGTGTTGTTGTTGTTGTTGTTATTCCAGATGAATTCACAAATTTCTCTTTCTAACTCTATGAAGAAGTGAGTTGGAATTTTGATGGGGATTACATAGAATCTGTAGATTGCTTTTGGCAAAATGGCCATTTTTACTGCATTAATCCTGCGAATCCAAGAGCATGGGAGGTCTTTCCATCTTTTGAGACCTTCTTCAATTTCTTTCTTCAGAGACCTGAAGTTCTTGTCATACAGACTTTTTACTTACTTGGTTAGAGTCACAACAGGGTATTTTATGTTATTTGTGACTACTGTGAAGGGTGTCATTTCCGTAATTTCTTTCTCAGCCTGTTTATCTTTTGAGTAGAGAAAACCTACTGAATTGAGTTAATCTTATACCCAGCCACTTGGCTGAAGATTTTTTTTAAATCTGGTTAGTAGTTCTCTGGTAGAACTTTTGGACTCACTTAAGTATAGTATCATAACTTCAGAAAATAGTGATATTTTGACTTCTTCCTTCCAATTTGTATCCCTTTGACATCCTCTTGTTGTCTGATTGCTCTGACTAGGACTTTGAGAAATATATTTAATAAGTAGGGACAAGTGGGCAGCCTTGTCTAGTCCCGGATTTTAGTGGTATTGCTGCAAGTTTCTCTCCATTTAGTTTAATGTTAGCTACAGGCTAGTTGTATATTACTTTTATTATGTTTAGGTATGGGCCTTGAATTTCTGATCTTTCCAAGACTTTTACATGAAGGGTGTTGAATTTTGTCAACTGTTTTCTCATCATCTAATGGGATCATCATGCTTTTTTTTCCTTTGAGTTTGTTTACATAGTTGATTACCTTGATGGATTTCTGTATATTTAACTATCCCTGCATCCCTCCATGAAGCCTGCTTGATCAGAATGGATGACCATTTTGAAGTGTTCTTTGATTCTGTTTGTGAGAATTTTATTGAATGTTTTTCTGTTGATATTCATAAGGAAAATTGGTACCAAGTTTTCTTTCTTCATTAGGTCTTTAGTGGTATAGCTATAGGTATAATTGTGGCTTCAAAAAAAGAATTGGGTACTATTCTTTCTGTTTTTATTTTGTGGAATATTTTTGACAGGATGAGTATTAGGTCTTCTATAACTGTCTAATAGAATTCTGCACTAAACCCATCTGGTCCTTGGGTGGTTTTGTTTGGAGGACTTTTAGTAACTGCTTCTATTTCTTTAGGAGTTATGGGACAGTTTAGATGGTTTATCTGATTCTGATTTCACTTTGGTACCAGGTATCTGTCTAGAAAATTGTGCATTTCATCTGGATATTCTAGTTTTGTTGAAAATAGGCTTTTGTTGTAGAATCTGATCTTTTTTTTAATTTCCTCAGATTTTGTTGTTATATCTCTCTTTTCATTTCTGATTCTGTTAATTTGAATGCCCTCTGTGTGCCCTCTGGTTAATCTGGCTAAGGCTTTATCTATCTTGTTGGTTTTCTCAAAGAACCAGCTCCTGGTTTTGTTCATTCTTTGTATAGTTCTCTTTGTTTCACTTGGTTGATTTCAGCCCTGAGTTTGATTATTTTCTACTCCTCTTGGTTGTATTTGCTTCTTTTTGTTCTAGAGCTGTTAGGTATGAAGTTGCTAATGTAAGGTCTCTCTGGTTTCTGTTTCTCTGAGGCACTCAGAGCTATGTGTTTTCCTCTTAGTGCTGCTTTCATTGTGTCCCATAAGTTTGAGTATCTTGTGCCTTCATTTTCATTAAATTCTAAAAAAGTCTTTAATTTGTTTTCTTTATATTTTCCTTGACCAAGTTATCATTGTTCAACTTCCATGTGTATGTGGGCTTTCTGATGCTTTTTTGTTATTGAAGATCAGCCTTAGTCCATGGTTATCTGGTAGGTTTCATGGGATTATTTAAATCTTGAATCTGTTGAGGATTGTTTTGTGACCGATTATATGGTTAATTTTGAAGAAGATACTCTGGGGTGCTGAGAAGAAGGTGTGACCTTTTGTTTAAGGATGAAATGTTCTATAAACATCTGTTAAATCCATTTGGTTCATAACTTCTACTAGTTTCTCTATGTCTCCGTTTAGTTTCTGTTTCCAAGATTTGTCCATTGATGAGAGAGGGGAGTTGAAGTCACCCACTATTATTCTGTGAAGTACAATGTGCGCTTTGAGCTTTCTTTTATGAATGTAGGTGCTTTCGCATTTGGAGCATAAATAATCAGGATCGATAGTTCATCTTGGTAGACTTTTCCTTTGATGAATATGAAGTGTCCTTCCTTATCTTTTTTGATAACTTTTAGTTTAAAGTCAATTTTATTATATATTTGTATGTTTACTCCAGCTTGTTTCTTGGGATCATTTCCTTGGAAATCAATTTTTCTTTCTTTTGTGTCTTGCTCATGATGTGGACAATATTGCTCTGGTACAGCATCTGTGTCCTGAAACATAGACTGAGCACATGAGCACAACCAATAGGGTCTGTGATTCATTTCATGGGATGAAGGCCTGTATTAGGTAGTTGATTATCTTGAGTGGTTGCTACAGTAACATAGAAAGTTAATGAGAACAACCCCAAGCATCCTAAAGGGCTGAGATCTCTCACTGACCTCTTACTCCTGAGTAACTGATAAAAGTTCAACAAGTATTCATCTCCAAGTCAGATATGCAGATTTCAAATGTCAAACTTAAATCACATACAAATTTTTGTCTTTGCAATTTATCTTCTTGTTGTTTTCTTCCCTTGTCTGGATAAAGTTCAAAATCAAGACATTCATAATATTTCTGAATTTGTCCTATGTCATGGACTGTATTTCTAAAATAAAAGACTGAGCTGCTTGTTTCACACAAATTTATAAGAAAAGTCTTTGTCAGAATTCATTTGAATTGTAAACAATATGGATTTCTCCATTTCCTTTAATGAAATCCTGGAATAATACAAAAGGTAGAAACCCATTCTTACTTTATTCTATATCAGAGCATATTGTATAGATGATTTAAAAACAGTTTATGCCTTGGTATAATCTAATCATTAAATTATGATAGCTAATAGCCAAGGCATGCTAACTTCATGAAGATGTGGGCATTATTTAGCTTGTAATCTTTTCACCTTAAGGGCATGATGCTGTATTACCCTAATTCTGGTTAAAGCCCAGTTTTTGCAGCATTCCAAGGCAACCATTGTATCACAAGGCAAAGAACAGGAGCAGTACATACCTCAACCTTTGTGTGTGACTTCTGTACTTCTTAGGATAAAAACACCAGGATTTAATCATTCAATATTCAAACATGACCTTAGCATTTCTTGAGACCCCATACCTATATAAAATATTAACTTCCCACCTTATTCAAGTTCTGGGTAAATATTATGTATATAATATAGCATTTTAATGTCTGTTCCTGATTTCCTCAATCCTAGAATTCAGCAAAATTTTCCTGCCAATAGCGGCATCATAAATATGTCACTCTGGGAGAATCATATATAATATCTGTTACACATTATTTTACTCTGATACATTCTGCAATGTTTTAAAAAATTAAAAAAATATCCTAACTTACTGAAAATACAAAAGCTGCAATGAATATCATTACATTATATAATTTACCAGCTCCGAACATTGGAAATATTACTATAAATATTTCTATTGTCTAACAGAAATGTCTTATTTTATTTGTCCCCATTGGGAGTGATCTATTTTTTTATTTGAAACTTGACAGTAAGCAATCTTTTGTACTGTCTTTCTGATTCCTAAAGCATCAAACACCTCTTTATGATTATTTTCTTCATTTACTTATATTCTAAAAGCCAGTTCTTCCTACTGTATCTCAGACTTCATATAAGAAGTCATCAGCCACTAGTATTGTTAATGCAAGTCATAAAAAAGGCAGAACACAACATAATATTTGGCATGAAAAATTTGTCTGTTTAATAACATATGTGAAAAGAAAGCATAAGGGGCAATCTGCTCCCAATAGTTGTAAACAGGAGAAAGTAGGAAAATGATAGGGGAGATGGAAACTGGAAACTATGAATACTGAGCTTAAAAGCATACTATCCCACAGGCAAAAGAAGCCATCAAAAGTCCCACTTGTTCCCAGGAGCAGACCCATATTTGTACCTTTGCCATGCCGACCTTTTGCTTCAGAGCAGCTGGGAAGTACATTCTCTGTGTGAAAGCAGTGATGGATTTCATGGCACAGGTGTTGAGGCAGTCAGTCAATTAGAGGTCTGATCACTGGAAAGCTAAGTGTCATCTCTTGTGTCCCATGCCAGAAACACAAAATTGCACGGAAGCCAACATACTCATCTTACTTTACCAGACCATAGTGTACAACAGCTAACCAGGTAAATGGATAGATGAAAGGTACACTAGATAGAAGAAAATTTTATATATATTTTTGATGGATGTTTGATAAATGCATGTATAGATAACAGCTAGATGGAAAGATAAGGAGATGATATATGAATAGATGGATGATTGATGGATGGATAAATAGAATGAATATATACAGACAGATATAATGATAATGATAGATAATATATAGAGTGAAAGATATAGATAGATTATAGATAGATGATAGATGATAGATGACAGATAACAGATACATATATAAATATATATATATATATCCATATATAAATAATAGATAGGTTGATGGGAACATGGATAGCAAATAAATCATTGATAGATGAATAGATTAGAGACAGATGAAACATAGATACACAAGTGATAGATGCTTAAGCGATGTATAGACAAACACAGGTAAACATGCTTTAATACAGTATCAACAAAAATGACTTCAGAGAGATTTTTGTCACTAATTGATCTGACACATATTTAAAATTCTTTAGAACTATTATTTTGTGGAAAAATTATTTTCCAATAATTTAAGATACCCCAGTCCCTAAAAACATGTTGTATCTATTTAATTGAAAATAATAATTAAAACCTCTACAGCTCAAACTTTCTATAAAAACATGCAATCTGGCTTACCTCTCAGTATCCTGGGGCTCTCTTGTCACCCGAAGCATTATCAGATGCTTTTCAATATTGATCTGCCTCATACTGCAATGTTTTAAGTTTTAATGCACGTGCTGGTTCAATTTCCCAAGAGATGTCAGTTTTCTAACTTATAAAATAATAATTCCCTAGACTTTTTACATAAGCATTGTAGAAAAGAATTTTAAATTTTTAACATATAAACGTTTACCAAAAAAGTACATCACATGTCTAGTCATTTAGGTAAAACCATTCAGACATGATACTTTATGTATTATTATCAAGAGCAAATGATTTATAAAGTATATATGTTTACCAATAATCCTTTCTGGAATATGGCTGAGGCTGGCATATGTCACATTTTATCCCCTCATGTTCCTTCATTAATCACAGAAAATATAACGCAAGGCTGAAGGTCACAGGAACAATACTGACCTGGTGGGAAATGCCAAATGCCTAAGTGCACTCACAGTGAAAAAAAAATATTGCTCTTTACGTATATCTAAAGTCTGACAATATGAACAGTGTCCTGTCCTTGTAAGTCAAGATGCTCCTGGGAAGGGGAAACCTCAGTTGAGTGATTGTTCTTGATTCCTGACTGATTGTAGAGGGCTCAGCATAGTGGCAAATGCTGCCACCTCTGGGTGGTGGTATTAAGTCATGTAGAAAAGTTGGCTGAGTATACATCATGAGAAAGCAAGACCATAGGCCTAATTCTTGCATGATTCCTGCTTCCGTTCTTGCCTTCAAGTCCCCCCCTTACACTTCTGCTGTAAGTTCCCACAATGAGAGAGTGTGGCCTAAAAGTAAAGGTGAAATGATTCTTTTCCTTTTCAACTTATTTTTGGTCATGGCTTTTATCACAGCAATAGAAAACAAACTAGAACATTACTTCATCTTTTGTTTTGATTTCTGTCATACATTTCATATCCATCCTATGTTTGTACATACTGATTTTTAGATAACTTAAAAAATTATGATCACACTTAATTATTTTGAGTAATCAAAAATATTTACATTACTAATTATTCAGCCTATTTTTTTCAGTTAAAAAATTCCCTTTCATTATTTCTTTCCTAAAGGGAAATATGGTGAGATCTGGGAACATCATAATTTGTTACTGCTCAAAAGTGACGTTCTGGCTTCTTACTGTCTCTTTTTAAACTGTACCTTATTTCTACTTGCCAAGACTGGAGAAGAAAATATAACACTTTTGTTTCATATTTTTCAGTAACAAGAAATTATTTCTCCTTTGAACGTGGTATTGAGGTTTGAATCA
Organism: Rattus norvegicus; assembly: GCF_021556685.1. Taxonomy (NCBI): domain Eukaryota; kingdom Metazoa; phylum Chordata; class Mammalia; order Rodentia; family Muridae; genus Rattus; species Rattus norvegicus. The sequence goes on along the minus strand of NC_141544.1, from coordinate 60,197,076 downwards.
AGGGCCGTACGTATGCTAATCAAGGTCTTAACCATTAAGCAAAGCCCCATACAATTTCATACTAGTAATTCCCTATTTAGCCATGTATATCTGACAGTGCAATCTCATTTTAACATAAAGGCAATTTAAGCTTTCTGTCTGTCTGCCTGTTTCTCCTTTTCTCTTTCTCCCTATACCTCTCCCTCTCTCTCCTCCTATCTCTCCCCAACTCCCTGTCTCCTCTCCCCTATTCTCTCTCTCTCTCTCTCTCTCTCTCTCTCTCTCTCTCTCTCTCTCTCTCTCTCTGTGTGTGTGTGTGTGTGTGTGTGTGTGTGTGTGTGTGTGGGTGTGTGTGTGTGTAGATAGGTAGGTAGGAAGGTAGGTAGGTAGCTGCACATGAATATGCATATATGTAGTTTCACAACAATTTTATGCATATTTTCTGACATTCTATCTACTCTACCTTCTTTATGAGGCAGAATTCTCTACCAGCCTGGAACTAACCAAATAGGCTAGGCTGCCTAGATCCTAAGTACTAGGAAACTCATTGTCTTTCTGTCTTTGTCTTATAAGTAAAAGTATTATAAGTACTTATGGTTTGAATATGGTTTGCCAAGGAAGTGGCATTAAAAGAATGAATGGCTTTGTTGGAGTAGGTTTAGCCTTGTTGGAGGAAGTGTGACACTGTGGGTGTGGCCTTTAAGACCATCATCCTAGCTGCCTGGAAATTAGACTTCTCCTGTTTGCAATCGGAAGCAGATGTAAAGCTCCTAGGTCCTCAGGCCTTTATGCTGCCATGCTACCACCTGGAGGATAAAGAATGAACCTCTGAAATTAAAAGTAAGCCCTAATTAAATGTTGTCTTTATAAGAGTTGCCAAGATGAATTCTCGATTCTGAATAACTATGTTCCAAATGCAAGGGCACCCACATTAATAAAAGAAACTTTATTAAAACTCAAAGTACACATTGTACCTCACACAATAATAGTGGATGACTTCAACACCCCACTCTCATCAATGGACAGATCATGGAAACATAAACTAAACGGATACAGTGAAGGTAGCAGAAGATATGAACAAATGGTTTTAACAGTTCTCTATAGAACATCTCATCCTAAAACAAAAGAATATACCTTCTTCTAAGCACCTCATTGTTCCTTCTCCAAAATTTGCCATATAATTGGTCACAAAACAGGCTCAACAGATAGGAAAAGATTGAAATAATCACATACATACTATCACATCATTATAAACTAAGGCTGGTCTTCAATAACAATGAAAACAACAGAAAGCCCACATATACATGGAAGCTGACCAATGCTCTACTCAATGATAACTTGGCCAAGGAAGAAATAAAGAAAGAAAAGACTTCTTAGAATTTAATGAAAATGAAGGTACAACATGCCCAAACTTATGGGACACAATGAAAGCTGTGCTAAGAGCAAAACTCATAGCGCTGAGTGCCTGCAGAAAGAAACTGGAGAGAGCATACACCAGCAGCTTGACAGCACACCTGAGAGCTCTAGAACAAAAAGTAGCAAATACACCCAGGAGGAGTAGATGGCAGGAAATACTCAAACTCATGGCTGAAACCAACCAAGTAGAAATAAAAAGAACTACACAAAAAATCAACAGAACCAGGAACTGGTTCTTTAAGAAAGCCAACAAGATAGATAAACCCTTAGCCAGACTAACCGGAGGAAACAGAGACATTATCCAAATCAACTAAATCAAAAATGAAAGTTAGATATAACACCAGAAACTGAGGATATGCAAAAATCATCAGATCCTACTACAAAAGCCTTTACTAAACAAAACTGAAAAATCTGAAGGAAATGGAGAATTTTCTAGAAGGACATTAAGTAACAAAGTTAAACAAGGATCAGATAAACTATCTAAACAGTCTCCCAGTCAAAAAGAAAAAAAAAGAAAGAAAAAAAGCACAAGATCAGATGGGTTTAATACTGAATTCTTTTAGACCTCCATAGAAGACCTAAGAAGACCTAGTATCAATACTCTCCAAACTCTTCCACATAATAGAAACAGAAGGAACATAACCAAATTTATTCTTTCAAGCAGCGATTACACTTACACCTAAACCACACAAAGCCAACAAAGAAAAAGAACTTCAGACCAATTTCCCACATAATATTGATCCCGAAATACTCAGTGATATTCTCTCAAACCAAATCCAAAATCACATCAAAATGACCATCCATCCTGCTCAAGCAGGCTTCATCCCAGAGATGCAGGAGATGGTTCAATATATGGAATTCCATCAACATAATCCACTATAAAAACAAACTTAAATAAAGAACCACATGATCCTCTGATTAGATGCTAAAAATTAATTGACAAATTTCAACACCCCTTCATGTCAAAAGTCTTGGGAAGATCAGGAATTTAAGGACCATACATAAAGAGGACAAGCAATATACAGCAAACCAGTAGCCAACATGAAACTAAATGGAGAGAAACTTGAAGCAAACCCACTTAGGGACCAGAGAAGGCTGCCCACTCTCTCCCTACCTATTTAATATAGTACTTGAAGTCCTAGTCAGAGCAATTAGACAAAAAAGTGTTCAATGTGATACAAATTGGAAAAGAAGAAGTCAAATACCACTATGAGGAGATGATATGACAGTATACTTAAGGGACCCAGAAATTCCACCAGAGAACTGCTAAGCCTTATAAAAATTTTCAGCAAAGTGGCTGGGTAGAAAATTAACTCAAATAAATCAGTAGCCTTCCTCTACTCAAAGGATGAACAGTCTGAAAAAGAAATCAGGGAAAGGACAATTTGTAACAATAGTTACAAATAACATGTAATATCTTGGGCTGATTCTCACCAAGCAAGTGAATTATCTGTATGATAAGAACTTCAAGTTTCTGAAGAAAGAAATTGAAGAAGATGGAATTATCTCCCATGTTAATGGACTAGCAGGATTGATACATAAAAAGAACTGAAGTTGGACTCCAGAGAATCAAATAACCCCTTTAAAAATGTGCTACAGAGCTAAACCATGAATTCTCAACAGAGAAATATTGAATGGCCGAGAAGCACCTAAAGAAATGGTCAATATCCTTAGTCATCAGGGAAATGCAAATCAAAACAACCCTGAGATTCCATCTCACACCAGTCAGAATGTCTAAGATCAGAAACTCAGGTGACAGCAGATGCTGGGGAGGATATAGAGAAAGGTGAACACTTCTCCATTGTTGGTTGGATTGCAAGCTGGTACAACCAATCTGGAAATCAGTCTGACAGTTCCTCAGAACATTAAACATACGACTACCTGAGTACCCAGCTATAACACTGCCAGGCATATACCCAAAAGATGCTCCAACATGTAACAAAGACACGTGCTCCACAATGTTCATAGCAGCTTTATTCATAATAGCCAGAAGCTAGAAGACCCTAGATATTCTTCAACAGAGGAATAGATACAGAAAATATGGTACATTTACACAATGGAGTACTACTCAGCTACTAAAAACAATGACTTCATCAAATTCTTAGGCAAATGGATGGAACTTTAAAATATTACATTGAATAAGATAACACATTCACAAAAGAACACATGGTATATACACACTGGTAAGTGGACATTAACCCAAAAGCTCAGAATACCCAAGATACAATTCACTAACCATATGAAGCTCAAGAAGGAGGAAATCAAAGTGCAGATGCTTCAGAACTTCTTAGAAGGAGAAAAAAATATAAACACAGGAGTAAATTTTGAGACAATATGTGAAGCAGAGACTGAGGGGTAAGGCCATCCAGAGACTGCCACACCTGGGGTAGCCAAACCATATATACACACCAACCGCAGACAGTATTGCAAATGCCAAGAAGTGCATGTTGACAGGAACCTGATTTAGTTGTCTCCTGAGATGCTCTGCCAGAGCATGATAAATACAGATGCTCGTACCCAAGCACTGGAACAGGGTCCCCAAGGGAGGACTTAGAGAAAGGATTGAAGGAGCTGAAGGGGTTTGCCATCCCATAAGGAGAACAACACAATCAACCAACCAGACCCTCCAATGCTCCCAGGGACTAAACCACTATTCCAAGAGTACACACGAATGGACTTATGTCTCTATCCTTATATGTAGCAGAAGATGGCCTTGTTGGGCCTCAATGGGGGAAAGAGGCCCTTGGTCCTATCACTGATTTGCCCCAGTGTATGGTGATGTCATGATGGAAAGGTGGGAGGGAGTGGGTGGGTGGATGAGAGAGCACCCTCATAGAAGCAGGATGGAGATGGGATAGATAGTGAGTTTCTGGAGGGGAAACAAGGAAAGGGGAAAAAAATCCTCCCCTTCAAAAAATAGAGTTGCCTGATGATGGGGATTTTTCATAGGAATAAAACCTAACTTAGTACTTTATGATATACTTGGACATTTTTACAGGGAAATCTGGGGATCAAACTAACTGACGGACAAGCAATTTTTTAAAAGAATTATCTTCCAAATACTAGGTTCTTAGCACCAACTCTGTTGTGACATATTCCAGGTGAATCATTATTCCCATACATTTTTATATTTCCAATTAAAACATTTCATGTAGGTTAGGTCAATGACATTAAGAATTTAGGAATTATTTTCAAAATTAAAATGTTTCCTACATGTTCATCACTTTGGGTAAAAAATTTGTAAGTGGCCGGGCTATGTTCATTAGGAATTTAAAAAAAATTACAGTGTTCAAATAAGAAGCTTGTGCTCAATTTTCCCAAATGGCATAATAAAAAGGAAAAATATAAAATTCAACTGTAAATTAAAGCCATATACAGCAAAAGAGAAAAAATTTTTAAATCCCCATACTTGAGAGAACATAGATCAATCAGGATATTGTAGGTTCATCAGCATAGGGAGTTCTTACTGCCTGCTTTCATGATGCATGGTAAAATACACACTTGAAACCAGCAAAGTGGTGTTGCTCTTGAGTGTTTTCTACCTGGGAGAGCAGTGCTATGTGTTAGTCACATGACTCTATTAATTTATTTACCCTCAGGAAGTAGATGGTATGAGAGAGCAGAGCTCCTTCTAAGTAAGAACTTAGTCTCTAGTCACAAATTCAATTAGCTCTTGGTTACATTTTATCATCAAACTCATGAGGCTTTTTGTGATGTGTTCAGAGCTGCTTTGAAAATTATTAATAACAAAAAAGAAAATGATTAATAACAAAAAGTATGTAAATAAAATGGATTATGGATGAAGAAGAGTTTCATTTCAAACTTAATCCACAATATTTGAAAGTTATAGTGAAGAACACTACTTTAACATTTTCAAATATTATAATTATAATAGAAGAAAGGTGTTCATAAGTGACATTGAACATGCACCCTTTGGTGCTATATTTCCATGATCCTATCACTCTAGAGGCAAGAACATGAGAATGGCAAGTTCGAGTCCAGGCTAGGCTACATATGAGGCACTTGTTTTACTTACAAGCCAAATATCCCCCCAACAACAAAAAAAGAGCAAGTAAAGAACATTTAAAGTATCAGAATTAAAAAATACATAAAATGCAAAAAAACAAAAAATTACTTAAACATAACTATATTTGTTTTGAATTTGACTAAGCAATTACACTGAATGTTTCATTCTCCAAAGTGATATTAAGACCAACATTTTATGGATGAAGGAGAAGACCATTCAAGTTCATGTAAATTTTCTAGGTTCTGTCTTTGAGATGGAAAATGTTAAAATGCATACATGGAATATTATACAATAAAAGAAATTAAAATAAAAATTATTCTACAATCCATACCTCTACCTGCAATTTTTTACTACATTCCCTGGTCTACAGCACTGCCTACCTCCCAGGAAAGCCAGGTGAGATTCTCATGCCCAAATATCCCACCTGCTGGGTCTCAGTAAGCCCAGGAATTCTGAGGTCAGCCCAGTCCTTTCTGCACTTCAACAGCTATCTGCTCAACACCTCTACTTGTAATAGCAGATATACACTTTATTCCCCTGTGCAAGGTCTTGCCTGCCTTCCAGGGAGGCCTGCTGACAAAACCCAAAGGCCTGCTACTATCAGTGAATACCCACGTGAAAGAAAAACAGAAGGCCAAAGGCAAGCACAAAAATATAATCAACAAAAGCCTGTGCAATAGGGTAGAATCAGAACCTAGTGTTCCTATTACAGCAAACCCTGGATATCCTAACATACCTGAAAAGCAGGACCCTGACCTTAAATCGCATCTCATGAAGATGATAGAGGCCTTGAAAGAGCTAATAACTAAATCCATTAAAAAGATCCAAAAAACAGAATGAAACAAGTAGAAGACTTTAAAGAAGAAATTAGTAAATATAAAGAAATACAGGAAAAATAGAATCAAACAGGGGAAGGTATGAATAAAACTGTTCAAGACATGAAAATGGAATTAGAAGAAATACAGAAAATACAAACAAAGGCAACACTGGAGTTGAAAAACCTAGGAAATAGAATAGGAACTACAGAAGCAAACATTACCAATAGAACACAAGAGATGGAAAAGAGAATTTTAGGCATAGAAGATATGATAGAAGAAATTGATACATCAAATTACAAGAAATTGCCAACTCTAAAAAGTTTCTAACACAAAAGATCCAGGAAATCTGGCAAACTATGAAAAGAACAAACATAGGGATTATATGAATAGAAGAAGGAGAGGATTTCCCATCTCAAAAACCCAGAAAATATTTTCCACAAAATCATGGAACATTTCCCAAACATAAAGAAATAGATGGTTTACTTATAAAATACTGAAGAGATTGGACCACAAAAGAAAATCCTCTTGCCACATAGTAACCAAAACACTAAATGTACAAAACAAAGAAAGAATATTAAAAGCTGGAAGGGTTAAACATCAAGCGATATATAAAGGTAGACTTATCAGACAGAAGGGTCTGGACAGATTATTTGCAGAGTCTAAGAGACCACAGTTGTCAGCCTACACTACTATGGCCATCAAAACTTTCAGTAACCATAGATAGAAAAACCAATATTCTATGACAAAATCTAAACAATATATTTCTACTAATCCTGCCTTACAGAAGATAGTAGAAAGGAAACTGTATATACAAGGAGAGTCACTACACCCAAGAAAACACATAAAATCAATTGTCTCACACAAAAAACAAAAGAAGAGAAACACACACACATACACACACACATACACACACACACATACACACACACACACTACCACCACCACCACCACCACCATCACCAATATCAAAATAAAATAACAGCAACTAGCAGTCATTAGATATTAATATTTCTTAACACAAGTGGACTCAATTTTTCAATAAAAAGACGCAGTCTAACAAAATGGGTGCTAAAACAGGATTAGCACTCTACTGCATACAAGAAACACACACCAGCAACAAAAATGGACACTAAGTCAGAGTAAAGGTCTGGTTAAAGGTTTTTCAAATAAATGGATCTAAGAAACAAGTTGTATTAGCCATTATAATAGCTAATAAAATAGACTTTCAACCTAAAGTAATCAAAAAGATAGTAAAGGACACTTTTTATTTTTTGAAAGGAAAAAAATTTCACCATGAAGATGTCTCAATTCTGAATATCTATGTCCCTAATGAAAGAGCACACATATTGATAAAGAAACATTACTAAAGATTGTATCACACATCAAACTCCGCACATTAGTATTTAAGGACTCCAACACTCGACTGTTACTAGTAGACAGTTATTTAATATAAAATAAAAAGAAAAAATGAAATTCACAGAGGTTATAAACAAAATGCTCCTAACAGGTAACTATAGAACCTTTCACCCATACACAAAAGAATAGACCTTCTCAACACCTCACTAAGCCCTCTCCAAAATTGACGATATGCTTGGTCACAAATCAAACCTCAACAGGAACCAAGAATGCGGAAATAACTCCTTGCTTCTCATTAGGCCACAATGGAATAAAACTGTCTTTCAACAATAAAATAACAGGAAGCCTACAATCTCAGGGAAGCCGAACAACTCTCTGTGGAATGACACCTGTGCTAAAGAAGAAAGAAAAAGGAAAGGAAGGAAGGAAGGAATCAAAGACTTTCTAGAATTCAATGAGAATGAAGGCACAATATACTCAAACATATCAAAGCAGTGATAGGAGGAAAGTTTAGATCATTAAGAGCCTTCATAAAGAAATAGAAGAAATTTCATACTAGCAACATAACATCACACCTCAAAGCTCTAGAACAAAAAGAAGCAAACACACCCAAGAGGAGTAGATGGCAGGAATTGATCAAACTCAGGGCTGAAAACAATAAAATAAAAACAAGGAACACAATGCAGAGTTAAAAAAAATAGCTGATTATTTCAGGAAGTCAAAAAGAAAGACAAATCTTAACAAAACTAACTAAAAAGGCAAAGAAACAGAAAAGTGGAAGTTTCTGGATATGCCATGTGATGCAGACTCGTGGTATTTTTGACTCAGCAAACATGTAATGTTGGGAGAAAATATAAATAGGACTCAACAGTGACTGTGCACTTGTGCAGCTAGCTTTGCAATGCTTCCTTGATCTTACGTCTTCCTCTTTAGTTATCTTCACTTTATTGAGAGAGGCACAGCAGAGAACTTCTCATGGCATCCAGTGGTGGTCCAGGTCACTCCCTCTCACTCATTCTTATTGGCAGGAAGACTGGCAGTTTCTGTTAGATCATGCCACTACTGCTGATTCCTGATTGCTATCCTGACACTACTGTGTTGGGTTGCTGGTATCCTGACAAACAGAGATTGGAATCTCCCCAAGGAACCCCAAGGAACTACTTCTAAACATGTCCACATCCACTTGTCCTATTTAGCACCTTTTCTCCACTAACTTTGAACTGTGAGATAGAAGGGAGGTTAAAGTATTTGAGAACCTTTTATTAAAAGTAAGTTTTTAAAAAGTCTAATCAAAACCACTATTCGTATTAACAAAATCAGGAATGAAAAGAATACATTATAATAGACACTGAGGAAATTTAAAAAAATCATTAGAACTTACTTCAAATGCCTGTACTCCACAAAATTGGAAAATCTAAACAAAATGGGTGATCTTCTAGACAGATACCACTTTCCAAAGTTAAATCAAGATCAGGTGAACTATGTAAACACTCCTATACTGCCTAAGGAAATAGAAGCAGTCCTTAAAAGTCTCAACCAGGAAAAGCCCAACCTGCTCCAACCTGCACCTAACTCAGACAGATACAAGCACTAAGAGGAAGGATTGTGGGCTCCGAAGGGTCAGGAACTGGACAGGAAGACTTGGAGAGTCAAGTAACCTGGACCCTTGGAGCTTTCAGAGACTGAACCACCAACCACGGGAAATACAGGTTAGACCTTGGCTTCCCTGTACGTATGTACCAGATGTGCAGCCTGGTCCTCATGTGTGTCCCAAACAACTGGAATGAAGGCTATCCCAAAAGCTGCTGCCTGTATGTGGGATATTTCTTCTACATGGGCTGCCTTATCTTACCTGGCTGAGAGAGGAAGCACCTAACATTGCAGAGACTTAAAGTGCCAGGGTCAAGGGAAATGAGCAGGACCCCACCTTCTCAGAGGATTAGGGGAGAGGGCAGAGGGAGGATTGTAGGAGGAGGAAGTGAGCAGGATAGGAAGTGATTAAGTAAAAAGAAAATTAATTAAAGTAGAATATATTTTAAAAGTGAGGTACAGAGCTAAGCAGAGAATTCTTAACAGTGGACTCTAATGGCTAAGAAGCACTTAAAGAAATGGTCAATGTGTCTAGTCATCAGAGAAATTAAAAATAAATACCCTGAGATTCCATCCTATACCCATCAGAATGGCTAAGATCTAAAACTCAAGTGTCAGCACATGCTGGTAAGGATGTGGAACAAGTAGGATGTGCATTGCTGGTGGGAATGCAGACTTGTACAACCACTCTGGAAATCAATCTGACACTTTCAGAAAATTAGAAGTAGTTCTACCTGAATAACCAGCTATTCCGCTCCTGGGCATATAACAAAAATATGCTTCACCATAACACAAGGACATATGCTACGCTATGTTCATAACAGCTTTATCCATAATAACCAGAAACTGAAAATAACACAGATGCCCCTTAACTGAAGAATCTATACAGAAAATGCAGTTCATTTACACAATAGAATAGTACTCAGCTATTAAGAACAAGGCCATCATGAATTTTGCAAGCAAATGGATAAACTAGAAAATAGTATCCTGATTGAAATAACCCAGACCCACTGACCAATGGCTCCAACTGCATATGTAACAGAGGATGGCCTTATTGGGCACCAGTGGAAGGAGAAGCCCTTGGTCCTGCCAAGGTTGGACCTCCAGTGCAGGGGAATGTTGGAGGGTGGTGGTAAAGGGGGTGGGTGGGGGGAACACCCTCATGGGAGAGGGGGAGAGGGAGGGTAGGGGATGGGGGATGATGGACAGAGAACCGTGAAAGAGAATAACATTTGAAATGTAAATAAAGAAATATATCCAATTAAAAAAAAGAAATAACCCAGCCCCAAGAGGACATGCATGGTATATTCTCACTGACAAGTACCTATTAGCCACAAGATACAGAAGGTCCATGCTATAGTCTACGGACCCATGGAAGATAAACAAAAAGGAATGCCCAAGTCAGGATGCTTGAAACTCACTTAGACAGAGAAATAAAATAGTCACAAGAGGCAGATGGAGGGAGAGAACTGGGTGGTAGTACTTATGAGAAGGAGAAAGGAGTGTTTTAGTTTAGGATCAGGTTCAGGATCAGGTATGGGGAGAGACAAAAGATAGTGGCAGAGAATGAATGGGAATCTGCAACTGCGGGTTGTAGGGGATTGGGGAGCTTCATTAATGAACGCTGGAGACCTGGAATCAGGGTTGCTCCCAGGAATCTATGGGGTGATATTAGCTGATTCTCACAGTAGTGGGTATACGGAATATGTAGAGGTCACCTCCTGTAGCCAGGCAGGACCTCGTGGAGGGATAAGGACAACAACTCACCCACAAAACTTTCAACCCTAAAGTTGTGCTGTCTATAAAAAATACAGGGACAAAAATAGATCAGAATATGAGGGGATGATCAACTAATAACTGCCCCAAATTGAGACCCGGTCTAAGGGCAAATACCATTCCCTGACTCTATTAACTGTATTCTGTTTTGACTGCACACAGGGACCTAGCATAACTGTCCTCTGAGTCTCCAACCACCAACTGACTGTAATAGATCCAGAGAGCCACAGTCAAATACTGGAAGCAAGATGGGGACACTAATGGAAGAGTTAGCAGAAAGATTGTGGGCTCTGGAGAGAAGAGAAACGCCACAGGAAGTCCAACAGGGTCAATTCACCTGGAACCTTGGATACTCTCAGAGACTGAGCCACCAACCATAGAGCATACACTACCAGGGCTAAACCTAGAACTGCCCCCTACTCCTCCTTCCTGCACATATGCTGCAAAGTATGAATCTTAGTCTTTATGTGGGTTCCTCAAGGAGGGGAATAGGGATCTGTCTCTAAAGCTGATGCCTGTCTGTGGAATCACCCCTAACTGGGCTGCATTGTCTATCCTGAGAGGGAGTTGGTGTGCCTAGCCCTGCAGACACTGGATGTGACAGGGTAGGTGAATAACCAGGGGTGCCTCCACCCTCTCAAATAAGAAGGTGTGGGATTTAGAGGAGGGGCTATGTGAAGGTGGGACCTGAAGCAGGGGCAGTGATCAGAAAGTAAAGTGCATCTATAAATTAATTAATGAGGGGTTGGGAATTTAGCTCAGTGGTAGAGCGCTTGCCCAGAAAGCGCAAGGCCCTGGGTTCAGTCCCCAGCTCTGAAAAAATGAAAAAGAAAAAAAAATTAATTAGTGGAAAAATATTCTAAAAAATATTCTAAAATAAGCTAAAAATATTTCTGTCACCCTTGGAAGTTCTCATATTTACAAACCTCTAATATCTGTATTATAACAGAAAAAGATGAATTCCAGAAAAGATTTTTCTCTTAGCAATAAAATATTCCACAAAAAAGACTATAAACAGATGGCTACATAATTCTATAAAAAGCAATTATCTCTTTTTCTGAGGTAAAGTATATTCAAAAGGGCAAATAAACACAGGCAGGTTAAAAGATTAAAGAAAATTCTAAAACAATAGAAAGAAGTAGAAGTCTACAATCTGAAATTGAGTTTAGAAAAATAAATACTGAAAGACAATGCACAATGTAAAAGAACTCAGGGAAGCATAGCCATTTATTATAGTGCTCTAATTCTGTGTTCTCCTATATCCTCTGAGAATATTATCTAAATACAGAAAGTATCTAAAGGAAATCTATGTATATCAGTGTCTATGTTTGTTAAAATACCTAATCCACATTCTCAGTATAGAACCAGGAAAACATGTGGTATGTCTAAGAACTTAACCCTCCCTTAATAATAGGGTTAATTAAATTGTGAGGTAACAAGCATGCTCAGTCCCACATTTGATTTTTCAGAACAGCCTGTGTTAGCACAAAATGCACTTGATAGGAAAAGAGACACGTTTACAGGAATGTTGAGTGAGCAAACACATAAGTATACATGAACAGGAGTAGACTAGAGGAATGGTAAGGTAGGATAGATTTGTCGGTGTAACAACTTCAGATTAGTCTCATTTAGGATGTGACAATTGCATGCTTTCTATCTAAGCACTGTTTTAAAAAGGAGCAAAGCTTAAAAAGATCAGCTTCTCTTACCTAGCATTTTCTCCCCATGATCATAAGTTTTAATCACTTCATTCCATAAAGCCTTAGTAGATGAAATAGACAGGCATAGCTAGCCTTTCAGCAAGTATCTCTTTCTTTGTAAAGCAAGCGGATGCAGTAAATCTCTCAGAAAACAAATTTGTCAGTTGTTACTGACACGGGCTATGAGCTCGGTTCTTGGTGATTTTAAAAAGAACACAAAGGCCTTTGGGAAACGTTAAATTTGAAAGTTACTGATGTGGGAATGCATTCGAAAAAATCAGGTCATAGAGGCAAAAACTCAATTATAATTCCCAAAATTGAGATGGCAAAAAAAATCTCAACTGACCCAAATTTTTTTGGCTTCTACTTGGTAGCTGCATTTTCTATTTGAAATGAGTGGAAACTAGAGAGGTACTGGCAGCCTAACACCTGCTCCCTCATTTCCCCTTGGGTGGCTGAAGTAATATCCATCCCTTACCTGCACCAGCTTCGGGTCTGTGAAATGCTGGTCATGTAGAGTCAATCATGTCTGTGTTCTGGGGCGCCAAATGATCATCTGTTAGAGTACAGAGCTGCTGGCACACAACCCCATTAGCGCTTCCATTCTTTGGTCTGCCCATGTCCATATCCTTGATGGTCCATTTGAATGTGTTTCCTACAGCATAAACTCCATGGGAGGAATTACAGTTTATCTGAACTACACTTTTTCTGTGTGTCACTTCTCAAAACAAGTCGTTCAAGTGGTTACCGTTTAGAAATGCCTTCAGTTAAACCTTAGCAAAGAGTCAGATTTTCCACAGAGCAGCCATAGAGCAGAAAACAAGGCTCCCTTTATAAGCGCAGCAGGCTGCCAACTCTGTGGAACATTTATCAGATTAACCATGGCAGACATTAATTTATAGTCTAGACTTCAGCCATAAATCTGTCCTACCTGGGCAAAATCATGATCAAGAGGAGTAGCCAAATGGTGACATTACTGTTTATCGCCATGATCGAAATTTCAAAATAGAAAATTATTAAAATGTTTTAAGTAGTAATTTGAATAACTATAGGAAAATGCTAATTCTTTCTTGTTCTTCAAATATTTCCATAGTTAAGTCAAATCATTATTTCATAAAAGGGGAAAGGTAGCTTATGGAAACAACCAAAGCAGAAACTTCTCCCTACAGCGGAAGAAAAGACAAACTGTATTCAAGAGAAGAATGTATAACTTTGCAAAAATAAAAGAATAGGTTAAGTGTTTGCAGTTAAAGGGTAGAATTGCAATTAAAGTGTTTGCATCATGCTTTCTGGAACTGTTTCTGAGATAGGCATAGCAGATGAATCTAAGTATAGAAATCACATCAGGTATCCTCAACAGAACTGAGCTTGATTTAAATATTTGAGAGAAGCATAGATTGTGTAGACTTTTACAAAAGAAACTCAGTAGGGCATCAGGAGTTCCTGAGTTTTCAGCTTAAAAACAAAGCTGTTGTCGGAATATAAGCATTAAACAAAATGTGTATTAAAGAGCATTTATTAATTTACAATCAACTTTCCTCCAGACAAATGCATTGTCGTGTTTATTCCAGGGGAGTGCTGAACTGAAGATGTGAGGGTACAAGTCTCTCCACCGTAGACAGTACAACAATACAATACCAAGCAGATAGAAATTAGCCGTGAACTTATCATTTAACCTAGTAAACAGTATTAATCATGCGTATAGCAAAAAGTCACATAAGAAGAGAGAATCAAATAGCATAGAACTATGTTTTAACACATAATCATTAATGTAGGCCCTGAGCCTTTCATATAACTATTTTTGTTTTGAAATGGATAAGTATACAGAGCTTTGAAAACAAGAAAGTATTTTAAAATGTACTGCTTCTTTAATTTTTTGGGGGGAAAGAATTGCTAAGTTGCTTAATGTTTCATTTCTTACTTAATAGATGATGAAGTACAAAATAGATTTACTAGACATAATATAGAATAATTGATTATTGTAATTGTAATATTTGGAATCATTCCTCATGATATGCTGTAAAATAGAAGCAAATAAATAACCTAATATATTTAATCAAAATCAGAATCAAAATAAAAATGAATTACTTGAAATATTGAAATTAAAAATTGAAAAATGAGAAACAGAAATAAAAGTAATTATACATATGTATACTCAAATTGTGATTAAATAAATGTAATCTATCTGGCTAAACATTATTTGAGATAAAATATTTAGATAAAGGTTATATATATTATAACCAAATTTTCCTTTTACATTGAGTGATAGTGTTAGACAAAGTAATGATAGACAATCATATATGATTTCACATTTGCATTTAATTATATTTATCACATATGTGAGATATGAGTATTGTTAGAAAATACATACATATTTGTCAACTTGCACAAAGCTCAAGTCAAAGTGGATCAAGGACCTCCACATAAAACCATATATGCTGAATATAATAGAAGAGAGAGTGAGAGAGAACCTTGAACAAATTGGCACAGGGGAAAATTTCCTGAACAGAATACCAATGTCCCATGCTCTAAGACCATCAATTGACAAATGGAACTTCATAGAATTGAAAAGCTCTGTAAGGCAAAGAACACTGTCATTAGGACCCAACAGCAACCTACAGAATGGGAAAAGATCTTTACAAACCTTGAATCCAATAGAGGAATAGCATCCAAAATATACAAAGAACTCAAGAAGATAGCCTCCAGAGAACCAAATAACCCTATTAAAAATAGGGTACAGAGTTAAACAAAGAAATCTCAACTGAGGGATCTCCAATGGCTGAGAAGCACTTAAAGAAAAGTTAAACATCCTTAGTCATCAGAGAAATGCAAATCCAAAGACCCTGAGATTCCACCTTACAACATTCAGAATGGCTAAGATCAAAAACTAAGGTGACAACAGTTTCTGGAAAGGATCTGGAGAAAGAGGACCACTCCTCAATTGCTGGTGGAATTGCAAGCTGGTACAATTACTCTGGCAATTTATCTGGTAGTTCCTCAGAAAATTGGAAACAGTTCTATCTGAGGACCCAGTTATACCACTCCTGGGCACATACCCAAAAGATGTTCCAATATATTAAAAGGACACATGCTCCACTATGTTCATAGCAGCCATATTTATAATAGCCAGAAGCTGGAAAAAATCCAGCAGATGTCCCTTAACAGAGGAATGGATACAGAAAATGTGCTACATTTACACAATGGAATACTATTCAGCTATTAAAAACAATGACTTCATGAAATTCAAAGGCAAATGGATAGAACTAGAAAATATCATCCTGAGTGAGGTAACATAGTCACAAAACAACACACATTCTATGTACTAACTGATAAGTAGATATTAGAAAAAAAAAAAAGCACAGTATATCCATGATGCAACACAAAGACCATATGAAACCCAAGAAGAAGTAAAAGCTGACCAAAACCAAAGTATGGATGCTTCAGCTCTGTTTAAAAGGGGGTACAAAATAATCATAGGAGGTAGAGGGACCAAGGAATCTGGGAGGGAGAGAGGAGGAGGAGGAGGAGGAGGAGGAGGAGGAGGAGGAGGAGGAGGAGGAGGAAAAACAGGGTCAGGATAAGGTGTGGGAGGAGACAGGGAGAAGTATAGAGGTTCAGAAAATTGAACAGAGGTGTGTAGCAGTGCAGAATGGGGAACTGGGGATAGCCACTAGAATGTCCCAGCTGCCAGTAACCCAAGAGATTCCCAGGCCCCAACAGGGATGAGATTAGCTGAAATACCTCACAGAGGGGAGATAGAACCTATGGAGACCATAACAAGTGGGTAAGCGTGTCACCAAGTTGAGGAATAGGGCCTCCAACCCATCTCTAAAGTATTAATCCAGAAGTTCTCCTGTCAAAGGAAATGCAGAGACAAAGAGTGGAGCAAAGACTGGAGAAAAGGCTATCCAGAGTCCGTCCCACTTGGGGATCTATCCCATATGCAGACACCAAAACCAGGCACTATTGCTAATGCCAAGAAGTGCTTGCTGACAAAAACATAGTATATAGATGTCCCATGAGAGGCTGTGCCAGAGCCTGATCAATACCGATGAGGATGCTGCATGCTGCCAACCATCGGACTAAGATCATGGACCCCAATGGAGGTGTTAGGGGAAAGACTGAAGGAGCTGAATGGGTTTGCAACCCTATCAGAACAACAGTATCAACTAATTTGACTCCGCAGAGCTCTCAAAGCTAAACCATCAACCAAAGAATACACATGGAGGGACCCATGGCTGCATCTGCATATGTAGTAGAGGATGGTCTTAGATGGCATCAATGGGAGGGGAGCCCCTTGGTCCTGTAGAGGCTCTATGTCCCAGAATAGGGGAATGCTAGGGTGGTGAGGAAGGAGTGGGTGGGTGGTCATTTTCATAGAAGCAGAGAGAGGGGGAAGGGATTAGGGAGTTTGTGTAGGGGAAACTGGAAAGGAGGATAACATTTTTTTCCATTTTTATTAAATCAGGTATTTAATAACATATCAAATGTTATTCCCTTTCCTGGTTTCCTTCTCCTTAGCCCCCTAACCCTTCCCCCTCCTCTTCTATACAGGTGTTCTCCTCCCCATCCAGCCCCCATTACCACCCCTCCCAACATTTTGAAGTAAAAATAAATAAAATAACGAATAAAAAATGAAAAAATGAGTAAATGCTTCCCACCATATCAGATGTAGCCCTTACAACCATCTTCTAGGAAAACCAACTCACAGTCTCACCTCTCATGGTTTCTTCCTCAGATCAGGTCTGTGCCCCAGTCATGATTCCGTAACAGATATCTGTCTAAAGTTTACTTTATTATCAACAATGTGCAGTTATCCACCAGCAGACAGCAGAACATATAGAATAGTCTGGAAAGAAGGAAAAGATAATGAAATTAAGAATAGTTTACATATGAAAAGCAAAAGTACAAATATTAACCTGACATGGTGGTAGCTGTGTTTCTGTAACTTCTTGATTTCTGTTTAGATTATCGATAATTTTTGACTATTTATCCATGTTCCTTCATTTATAGCAAACATCTCTTCACCTAGGTCATGTGCCCCATACCTTTCTTGATGATTCAGAAACTGTCATACGGAATGCAGTGGAAAGGTGCTTTTTGGATATTTTATGTGAGTTAAACCCAAATACCTCAGGTTAGCAAACACATTCTGAATCAGAGATATGTGGGATCTAGCGGATATTAAAATGAACAGCTGTACAGGAAAGGGTGTGAATCCTTACCTTCATTAATCCATTTTTCATTGATCAAAAATATTTTTATATACAAAATTCCATCAGGAATTATCTTTGTTGTTTTAATGACTTCATTCTCATTCTCAAGGACCAACATGACAACGAGGTTCTGTGTGAAAATATATGGCTTGGGAACAGCCTGGTATTGAATTAGCTCTTATTTGCATTATCCTCTGGGCTGTCAGCATCAGGTGACCCAAAGTGACACCTTAACATTCTTCCTTACATCAGATATACAGAGTAATAAAATTTTTAAGTAAGCTTGAAATGTGTATTGATAGAACTGTTATTCAATTTAAGATTATTTTGTATACTTTATTTATTTTATGTTCAGGTATACACACAGATCTCTCTCTCTCTCTCTCTCTCTCTCTGTGTGTGTGTGTGTGTGTGTGTGTGTGTGTGTGTGTGTGTGTGTGTTCATGCCAGGGCATTCATATTGAGGTCAGAAGACAACCTAATGGTGGCAGTTCTCTCACCATGTTGATAAAATAGTATTTACTTTATATAATATAAATGAAGAGAAATTTATATAATGTAAATGAATTTATGTAATATACATGAAAAGAAACAACTTCTTAGAATGGTCTAGTGCGATGAAATAATACTATAACCGCCTTTGATTTATATTTCACAAACACTTAGAGAGTAGAACGTTAACACTCAACCAGCTAGAATTTTTTTGTCTATTGTCTTTGTGGGGCACTGCTTAAATATCTCTTTAAATTATCCATTTAAATTTAATGATATTCCTGTGATATACTACTTCTATACCTATTTAATACCGATGAGAATACTCATGCAAAATAATTTAATGGAAAGCCATATGGCTTCATTTCCAAATGGCATGATAACAATATAGAAGTACAATTAAAATGTATAGACTTCAGATATGGTTAATTTCGATGTGTGATGTATTGTATTTGCAATTGTGTTTTATAATAAAATTCTTTTTTACAAAAAGAGTATGCTCAACATATTTCAAATGTTAATTTTTACCTAAGAAGTCAAAAACATAGATCAAGTACAATATGGAGAATAAACAATATGGTGTATAAAATAAAAATTCAATAAACATGATGGAACATTGGCTAAACTATAAAAATCAGCATTTTTATTGGTTATTTTTTACTTACACTTCAAATGCCATCCCCTTTTCCAGTTTTACTTCCATATACCCTCTATCTTATCCTCCTCCCCTTTCTATGAGTGTTCGCCCTCCCCAACCACCCACCCCTTTTCTCCTCCCTACCCTAACATTCCCCTACGTTGGGGAGTACAACCTTGGCAGGACCAAGCATTTCCCTTCCCTTTTGTGTCTAAAAGGGCCATCCTCTGCTATATATGCAGCTAGAGCCATGGGTCTGTCCATGTGAACTCTTTTGTGTAGTAGTTTATTCCCTGAAAGCTCTGGTTGTTGGTATTATTGTTCTTATGGGAATGCAAGCTTCTTCAGCTCCATCAATCCTTTCTCTAACTCCTCCAATGGAGACCCTGCTCTCAGTTCAATGGTTTGCTGCTAGCATTCGCCTCTATATTTGTCATGCTCTGGCTGAGTCTCTCAGGAGACTGCTATATCAGGCTCCTGTCAGCATGCACTTATTGGTAGCAGCAATATTATCTCGGTTGGTGACTATATGTATATGGGTTGGATCTCAATGTGGGGCATTCTCTGGATTGCCATTCCTTCAGTCTCTGCTTCAAACTTTGACTCCATATCTCCTCCTAACAAGCATCTGCTCTTTGGTCGTCCTTGTTCTTGAGCTTCATGTAGCCTGTGAACTGGGTAATTCGAGCATTTGGGCTAATATCCACTTATCAATGAGTGTATACCATGTGTGTTTTTCTGTGATTGGGTTACCTCACTCAAGATGATATTTTGTAGTTCAATCCATTTGCCTATGAATTTCATGAAGTCATTGTTTTTGATAGCTGAGTAGTATTGCATTGTGTAGATGTACCACATTTTCTGTATCCATTCCTCTGTTGAAGGATGTCTCGGTTCTTTCCCACTTCTGGCTATTATAAATATGGTTGCTATGAACAAAGTAGAGTACGTATTCTTGTTAAATGTTGGAAATTTTTTTTAGATATATGTCCATGAGCGGTATAACTCAGTCCCCAATCCCCATCAAAATTCCAACTCAATTCTTCCTAGAGTTCAAAAGACAAATTTGCAAATTCATTTGTAATAACAAAAAACCCACAATAGCAAAAACTATTCTCAGCTAAGAGAACTTCTGGGAGAATCACCATCTCTAACCTCAAGCTGTATTGCAGAACAATAGTGATAAAAGCTGTGTGATATTGGTACAGAGACAGGCAGGTAGATAAATGGAATAGAATAGAAACCCAGAAATGAACCCACACACCTATGGTCATTTGATCTTTGACAAAGACTAAAACCATCCTGTGGAAAAAAAGATTGCATTTTCAACAAATTTTGCTGGTTCAACTGTAGGTCAGCATGTAGAAGAATTCAAATTGATCCATTCTTATCTCCCTGTACAAAGCTCAAGTCCAACTGGATCAGGGACCTCCACATAAAACCAGATACACTCAAACTAAGAGTGGGCAAGAATCTTGAACACATGTACACTGGGGAAAATTTCCTGAACAGAACACTGATGTTTATGTTCTAAAATCAAGAATCGACAAATGGGATCTCATAAAATTGCAAAGCTTCTGTAAGGCAAAGGACACTGTCATTGGGACAAAATGGCAACCAACAGATTGGCAGAAGATTTTTATCAATTCTACATCTGACAGAGGGCTAATATCCAATATGTACAACGAATTCAAGAAGTTAGAGTACAGAGCTAAACAAAGAATTCTCAGGCGAGGAACATCAAATGGCTGAGGAGCACCTACAGAAATGTTCAACATCTTTAGTCATCAGGGAAATGCAAATCAAAACAAATCTGAGATTGCACCTCACACCAGTCAGAATGGCTAAGATCAAACCCTCAGGTTACAACACATGCTGGCAAGGATGTGGAGAAAGAGTAACACTGCTCCATTGTTGTTGGTATTGCAAACTGGTACAATCACTCTGGAAATCAGTCTGGATGCTCCTCAGAAAGTTGGAAAATCAGCTTTTTTAGAACTCTGGATTTCTAAAAGGATTTCAGCAAATTATACAATTTATTTTCAAGATAAAAAGTGATAGAATGTTGCCAGGGTAGTATGATTCTTCTTACTTATCTGGTTCATTCTTATAGCTCCATGATTCTGTACCTAAGAGGTACTTATTTTTAGTAATGCTGAATTTAAATCCTAAGGAAAATTCTTCCAACATGAGCAAGAACAAACATAGATAAATAAAGTGCTAAGAAGCAGAGTCAAAGACTGAGTTCTACTCTTGAAGATTCACGAGACACCAATGTCTTTACAAAGCAAATAGAAACAAGGGAGCCTGAAAAGATTCTCCAGATGTTTAGGAGAAATCTTGCAGGATCATGTGTAATATTTTCATTTAGAACTCTCTTACCATAAATCACCCTTGATTTAAAAGCCACTATTATGGTAGGAGGATTTCAGGGAAATTAAAACAAGATCTAATAAACAGGCTTTGAAAGCATGAAGCAAACTGTGATGGTTTGTATATGCTCAGCCCAGGGACAGTGTGGCCCTATTGGAGTAGGTATGGTCTGGTTGGAGTAGGTGTGTCACCATGTGTTTGGGCGTAATACACTAGACCTATCTGAATAGAAGTGAATATTTTGCTAGCAGCCATCAGATGGAGATGTAGAACTCTCAGCTTCTTCTGTACTATCCCTGCCTAGATGCTACCCTGTTCCCTCCTTAATGTTACTAGACTGAACCTCTGAATCTCTAAGCCAGCCCCAATTAAATGTTATCCTTATAAGACCATTTTTGGTCATGGTATCTGTTCACAGCAGTAAAATCCTAACTAAGACACAAACCTACCAAACAAAATTGGCAATCCAATATTTATAAGGCTCTTTATTAAGGTTTTCATTGAAAGCAGAGGTCTAAAAGTACTACAAAGTAACCAGTGCCAAATCAGCTATAAATGGTACCAATGGAACACCAAAAAATCCAAACAACCCAATCAAAAAGTGGGATATCTAATTAAACTGAGAATTCACAATAGAGGGATCTTAAATGGCTGAGAAGCACCTAAAGAAATGTTCAAAGACCTTAGTGATCAGAGAAATGCAAATCAAAATGACTCGGAGAATCCAACTTAGGCTAGTCAGAATGGCTAAGATGAACATCAGGTGACAACACATGTTGGAGAGGATGTGGAGAAAGAGGAACATTCCTCCATTGCTGGTGGGATTGCAAACTGGTACAACCACTCTGGAAATCAATTTGGAGGTTCCTCAGTAAATTAGAAAAAGACCTACCTAAAGACCAAGAAATATCACTCTTGGGAATATACTCCAAAAATGCCCCACCCATCCTCAGGGGCACCTGTTCCACTATGTTCATAGTGGCCTTATTTGTGATAGACAAATGCTGGAAACAACCCAGATGTCCCAGAATAATGGTTACAGAAAATGTGGTTCATTTACACAATGGAATACAACTCAGTTATTAAGAACAAGGACATCCTGAGTTTTGCACGTGAATGGATGGAACTAGAAAATATCATTCTTAGTGAGATACCTCCAACCCAAAAGGATATGCATGGTATGTTCTCACTAATAAATAGATATTAGCCAAAAATATGCAGAAGACCCAAGATACAGTCCACAGAACTCAAAAATGTCAAAAAGCTGAAGGACTGAAGTGAAGACACCTCAGTCCTACTTGGGAGGGAGAAGAAAGCAACCACAAGAGGGGAGAAAGGGAAGGTCAGAAAAGGGAAAGAGGATGGGTGCGGGGAGAGAGAGGAACTTGATCTGGGATTGGGAGGGGGAAAGTACTAAATCCCTGAGTGCCAGCAGAAAGAATAGAAACAGATGACCTCAGGGGAAGAAGGTTGGGAGGACATTCTAGAATGTACCAGACATGGGAGGTGAGAAACTCTCAGGCCTCAGAGAAAGAGGACCCTTGATGGAATACCCTAAAGTGGAGAGAGGAGCTTGTTGAATCTACCTCCAGCAGAAAGACAGGGCATCAAATGAGTGATGGTGTTGCTATCCTATAGTCAAAGTTCTGACCCATAATTCTTCCTGTCTGACATAAATGCAGGGATGGGAATGGAGACAAGACTGAGGAAAAGAAGTTCCAAGGGCAGGCCCAAAGGGTGATCCAGATCAAAGCTCATACTGAGGCTATGGTGCACTCACAAAAATTGACCTATCATGAGTGCCCTTCAAAAGACCCAACAAGCAGCTGAAAGAGTCAGATGCAGATATGTGTACCCAACTTATGAACAGAAGCTACTGACCCCTCTGGTTGCATTAGGGAAAAGCTGGAGGAAGCTGAGGAGTAGAGCAACCCTGTAGGAGGACCAGCAGTCTCAATTAACCTGGATCCCATAGATTTCTCAGACACTGGATCACCAACCAGTCAGCATACACCAGCTGATATGAGGCCCCCAACACATATGCAGCAGAGAACACCAGTTCTCTGTTCAGTTAGAGAAGATGCACCTAACCCTCAAGGCCCCAGGAAGTTTAGAGGTCTAATGGGGTGGGCTGGGTAGAGACATCCTTGTGGAGACTGGGGTGGAGTGTGGAGATGGGGACAGTGAGGAGGTTTGGGATGTGGAACAGTCAGGGGGTGGACCGGGTGGGGAACAAAATCTGGAGTGTAAAAATAATTTAAAAAAGAGTAAAGGTATATTTCATTTGACCATAAAAATAATACTTACATCAAAGTACTGTTCATTCCTAAAAGCCACCACCCAAAACCTAATCTTTTTCTAATTTAAGAAATATTATGTACTAATTTTTACATATTTTAGTCTATAAAATGGTATTCTGTTCTATAATTGTTTCAACTTTATCTTATAAAGAAAAAGTGAAATTCAAGCATTTTATAAGCTCCTAGTATTAATAAAATTAAGAACCCACAGAACTTTACCCATGAGAGAAGTTAATTTGTGTATGTACACATGCTTACAAAAATGTCATTTAGCAAGTATATTATTATTTATTAAACATAATATAGGATTTTAAAAACTGTTTCCTTCTGAATCTCCTAGTACCACTTCTCTGTTGAACTATCTAGGCAATAATTTAAAAACTTGATTGGTTCTCTATTAAGAATGAATATCTAAGTAAAATACAACTAAACTGTGGAAATAAAGTTGTACATGTGTTAAAGTATCAATCTTAAATTTCAGCAAGAAATTTTTGGAACAGTATCAAAACTCCTCCATATTACTGCTACTGAGCTTCATAAATGTCATAAATACATTTCTCTGCAATTAGGTCAAATTCCTGCTGTCATTTCAGTCTTTAATTTAAGAATAGGTAGAAACTTCTGACAGATAAGTATAAAATAAACTAACTTTTGAAAAGATCAAGATGGTTTGTCTTATGAACATCTATTTATATTCTGTTTATATAACTCAGAAGATTATGATTCATATTAGTGCTTTGCAAATATTTCAAAAGCAGAGTGCTGTTTTTATCAGAAATCTTAACACTCAAATGTAGTCACCTTTTTTTTAAGTTGATAGTGAGACTCCCCAGCCATTTTCTAGTCTCCTGTCCTTTCACAACAGTATAACCAAATTATATACCGAAGATAATGAACCCCAGTTTAAGTAATCTACAATGCCAAAATGCAAGATAACATTATAGCTATGAACTTCCTCCCATAAAGAAGTCTAATACTCTGCCTTCTCTTTATTTTTTTTCTCTCTAAATTTGTTTGGCCAGTGTGGTGGGCAAGATCCTCTACACTGAACTCCAAATTCAATTATGTGTAGATTCCCACTCATACAAATATAATAAACCATGTACTCATTAAACTAAAGCTGTTCAACAATTCGTACTATTTTGAATCATTAATTTTAAGAGCTGCCATTTTTAAGGTGGAGTAAAAGGAAACTTGAAGATAGCTTTTCTCTTATGTAGAATTGTGGAGTTCTGTCTCTCTCAGTGTGAGCAAAACTCTCTGTTTCCAGTAAAACTCCTATGTCTACTGGGCCCGAATAGTGAGATTTTCTCATTTTAAAACCAATTATAGCAAAGAGAAATGTCATTTATTCAAATGATTATTCATTCTTTTGGTATTTACCCTTCCAAGATCACTTGGTTTGGGTCTTTTATTTTAAAATGTCATGATTTTATGACTAAAAGAAAGGTGTTTGGAGATTGGAGGACAAAAGAACATTCAATCAAGTACAGAAAATTGTAATGCCAGCCTCGCATTCCAGTCCAGACATAAGTATTGCCTCTCCAAAACAATGGCAAATCATATGGATTAAATTTGCATTAAAAGAAGTAGAAAAATTCTAAAAATGCTAAATTTTGGTAAACCTTACTATTTAATACCATTAACAAATAATTGAAAACTCTTGAAACACATTATTTATTTAACCAAATAAGAAAATTATGTGAGATAAAGAAAATGAGCATTGCATGAAATCAAAAAAAGAAAAAAAAAGAGGGTTTTTGCTTGCTTTTCGATTATTGTCTTTACCAGGAAATTAAAGAGGTTCTCATGTAGTTTTGCTAGTTCCAAATCCTAAGATATATGTATATAACATAGAGTAAATGCAGACACCGGAAAGGTATAAAAAAGCCAAGTTAGGTAGGAGCAGGTTTGACAGGGGATAGCAAAATACAGTTGACATAAAGGGGGAAATGGAAAGTGGTTCGCTACTTGGGGAGGAAGGAATGTGTTCAACATAGAAGGATAAAAAGTATGACAGACAAATAATACCAAAGTTGTTGGTTAAAGCCTCAAGGATCTAATTAGTTTGTCTTTATCTAAAATTATACATAATAAATACATGAATGGTAACCCACACAATCTCTCAATATCCTTCCCCCCACCACCTCTCTTTCCACTCACCAGCTTAAATGGAGTTATTCTACTCGAGTTGACAATGCTCTGCACAAGAATTAAATCTGAGTAATAGGTATGATTAATGTCTCTTCACGTAGTTAGACAGCATAGACTAAATGTAGGTTATAGCTGTTGCCCTTGCGTATACATAGAGGTTAAAGATGAATTCCTATGGATGAAGAAACCAAAAACTTCAGACACAGGACTCAGAACATTCTATCTGGATCTAGACCCCTTACTGAAGTCTAATTCCCACAGTCCTTTCTAGCACTGTAGAAGCTGCCGTGCAAGGGAAGAAATTGTGAATTGTCATATTCAGTTTTGACACCTAAAAACCACAACCATTACTAGCATGTGAAGATAATTCCTAAAGGTACAATAACAGAACTCACATATTGGTGGTAACAAATTGCTAGGAAATTGGTTATAAGTCCTACTCAATAGAAGGAAAATCATTGTTGAAACTGAAACCTAGAAAACAATCCAGAATGGAGTCATTGCTCTAGAAGAGAATCTACTTCTGACACTTTGCAAGACCAGCATAATCCCTAACTACAGTCTAAATCCTATTCATTTCCTAATAAATAAGAGCAGCTTTCATACCTTAACAATGAAGCTTTTATGTAGCAAAAGGAAACAAATACAGAATACCACAACCGAGCAAGATGCAGAGACAAACAGATCATAGAGAATCTCCTTTCTAAAGAAAATCCAGGGACAAAAGGTGGAGCAGAGACTGAAGGAAATACCGTCCTGAGATTGCCCCACCTAGGGAATCCGTCCCATCTGCAGACATCAAACCCAGACACTATTGCTGAGTCCAAGAAGCACTTACTGACAGGATCCTAGTATAGCTGTCCCCTGAGAGGCTCTGTCAGAGCTTAACCAATACACACACTCAAAGCCAACCATCAAACTGAGCCCAATGACACCAATGGAAGAGCTAGGGGAAGGACTGAAGGAGCTGAGGGGGGTTGCAACCTCATAGGAAGAACAATATAAACTAACTGGACCACTCAGAATTCCCAGGAACTAAACCACCTAAAAGAAAGAGTACACATGGTGGGAGCCATGGCTCCAGCTGCACATGTAGCAGAGGTTGGCCTTATCTGGCATTAATGGGATGGGAGGCTCTTAGTCCTGTGGAGGCTCAATGCCCCAGTGTAGGGGAAGATAGGGTAGCGAGGTGAGAGTGGGTGGAGGAGCACCTTCACAGAAGCAGGGGTAGGGGTGTGTGGTAGCAGGTATTCAGGAGGTAACCTGGGAAGGAGACAACATTTGAAATACAAATAAATAAAATAACCAATAACAATACAAAAGAGACTTAGACATATGTAGTGCAATTCTTGCTTCTATGGACCAGAGAACATCATGTAAGTGTCTGGGTGGGGTTTAAGAAACAGAATACCAGGAATACTGCTGGGAAACTGTTTCTTCTAGAAATGTCTGCATTAAGAAGAGAAACTGAACACTGACAATATCAGCATAGACTCTAACGAATATGCAGGAAAATCTTATAGGTACCCAAGCACTAGAAAATTACCAGTAATCAATGAGTGGCAATAGGGAGAATTCTCCTTCCCCAGGACCCCAGCTAGTCATTTAATAAAAAGTGGTTAGACCAGAAATAATATACTCACAAATAACAAAAACATTCATCAATTCACATTTATATTATGTATTTGTACATCTTTATGTTGGTACTTATGTATTAATGTATTTAAAATAATGATATAATGTGGTGAAACAGATTATATTAAATAGAAAGAATTTTGAACTGGTATGTATAGACAATGAAATAAATTCTTATGAAGTAACATGGGGTAGAATCTAATTGACTGATAAGAAAAAAAGTCACATAGATGAAGTTACATTTGGCAGATGATTTTAGAAAGCAGTGATAAATACAGAATAATATATGTTGTTTAGAAAAAAAATCCAACATCAACACTAATGAGGTAGTGTTGAGAGGAACTTTACTGCCACTGTTGCTTTTGGACAATCAAATATAATATGACTGAAGAATGTGAAAGGTTACTTTAATGATGGTAATTGTCCTCTATTCTTTTTTTCATTTTTTAAATAATTCTGTTATTTTTACATTTCAAATGATATCCCCTTTCTCAATTACACCTCCACAAACCCTCATCGCATCACCTTTTCCTTCCTCCACTTTCCCTCTGTGAGAGTGCTCCTCCACCCACCTACCCACTCGTGCCTCACCACTCTAACATCCCCTCACAATGGAGCATCAAGTCTCCACAGGACCAAGGGTTTCCCCTCCCACTGATGTCAGAGAAGGCAGTCCTCTACTACATATGTATCTGGAGACAAGGCTCCCTCTTTGGTTGGTGGTTTAGTCTCTGGGAGCTCTGAATGGCCTAGTAAGTTGATGTTATT
Organism: Rattus norvegicus; assembly: GCF_021556685.1. Taxonomy (NCBI): domain Eukaryota; kingdom Metazoa; phylum Chordata; class Mammalia; order Rodentia; family Muridae; genus Rattus; species Rattus norvegicus. Next base: position 60,168,839 of record NC_141544.1, on the reverse strand, counting down.
CTTCCTGTGCGGTTCTAATTCCCTTCAGTCCTTCCCCTAACTCTTCCATTGGGCTCTTGAGACTCAGTCTTATGGTTGGCTGTGACTACCTCCATCTGTATTGATCACGTGCTGGTAGACCATTTCAGGGAACAGCCATAGCAGGCTGCTGCTAGCAAGTGCTTCTTGGCATCAGCAATAGTGTTTGGCTTTGGTGTCTGTAGGTGGGATGGTTCCCTAGGTGGATCTCTGATGGTCTTTCCTTCGGTCTCTGTTCTATTTTTTTGTCCCTGGGATTCCTTTGGACTGGAACATTTCTGGGTTAAAAATTTTGAGGTAGGTGGCCCATTCCTCAACTCGGGACCATGCCTATCTATTGGAGGTGGTCTCTAAGGGTTCTATCCCCTCTTCGTTGCATATTTTGGCTAAAGAAATCCCCACTGGGTCCTGGAAACCTTCCCTGAGACCTGGGACTTTCTTGTGGCGACCACCAGCTTCCCATCCCCCATTGCTCCATATTTCTATTCAATTTCCTGGCCCTCAGAACTTCTCTTCTGTTCCTTCAATTAGCTGATCCCCACCCCTTCTCTCCCTCCAAGGTCCCACCCTCCCTTACCTACTATGATTATTTTGTTCCTACATTTATGTAGGTTTGAAGCATCCACATTTTAGTCTTCCTTCTTCTTAATCTCCAAATGGTTTGTGGGTTATATTGTGGATATTCTAAAGGGGAACACATCAAAATAATTATTCACCATTATCAAGTAGGCTTCATCGCAGGATGCAGGGATGGTTCAATATTAGGAAATCTATCAGTGTAATTCACTATATAAACCAACTCAAAGAAAAAGAAAAAAAACATGATCATTTCATTAGATGCTGAAAAATTTTGACAAAATATAATACACCTTCATGTATTGGAGAGATTCAAGGTCCATACCTAAACATAATAAAAGCTATAGATACAGCCTACAAATAGCCAAACTAAATGGGTAGAAACTTAAAGCAATCCCACTAAAATCAGGAACAAGACAAAGCTGTCAGCTTTCTCCTTACCTATATAGTATTGCATTTGAAGTTCTAGTCTCTATTCTTAATATAGGAATACTCCATCTGACAAAATGTCACTATTATAAGTACTATTATACAAAATACTACTATACAAAAAGTACTATTATAAAATTATGGTATAGAGAAAACCCTAGTTTAATTAAGTCCTGTATGAATGTGTGTCATTGACATGAGCTGGTAATGTCAAGGACCCCCAAAGATTCAGATTTCTAGAGTAATGGCCAAGTCTGTTCCCTAGAATTGAGGCTGAGAAGAACATAGCAAAGCGTTTTCTTCTGGTCCAAGTATACATGTGGCCAGTATGTGCAGAAAATATCCACCAAAGCTTTCTAAACTTGGCTGTTTAAAGACTAAAGACTGCTACAATCCAGAGATTGCAACTACCAATATTAACTATACATGTCCTATTAATCTAGTTGTATACCATAAGCAGTCTCTTCTTTATCTGCCCCACCTCTCTATTCAGTTTTATATAATAAACATGCTGATCCAATCCCTATTTTCTGTGTTTCTGTTTTTGGGTTTTTTTTTGTTTTTTTTTTTTTTTTTTTTTTTTTTTTTGTCGGAGCTGGGGACCGAACCCAGGGCTTTGCACTTGCTAGGCAAGCACTCTACCACTGACCTAAATCCCCAACCCCTCTACCTGTGTTTCTGTTTATTTCATTTTATCGGCACCCAAGACAGGCTTGAGCTATGCTGGATGCAGCTGAGAAGAAAGGCCACCACACACCCAATATCTGGACTTTCATAAGTTAAGGAGTGCATTAATTGAAGTATCAAGCTCCTTTAAAATCAGTAGTGGTTAAAGATACATTTTGCAGTTCACCACTAGAGTTACTCAGTAGATGTAAAATATCTTTATTCCTTTTACAATAAATGAAAATTCTCATCTATAAAAAAGAAGGAAACATTTTTAAGTGAAGGGAAGAGAATAATTGGTAGTTAAACAGATTTAGAAGTTACCTTAGTTAAATATCAAATAACTTGAGGAGATATTATTATTCCAAGTGAATGAAGAAATAAGCTCGTCTAGATTAAGACTACAAATGAGATTGTAGAGATTTTTCTCTGGTCATGTTCAGTTGACTCGTGTTAAACATACACCTTCTTTTCTTCATCTACAGAAACTCCTGCCATTATTCCCAAATGTCATATAGGTAAAACAAAAATTTGTAATCATTACTTGCAAATTCATCTTCGCTTTGAATCAGCTTCCCTTCTATATAACTGGGATCATGTTCTTTTGCACACATTGTTAAGATCATGGGACATTAGGACTCTGATCAGAACTGTGTCTGAACCTCAATGCATTTGTTTCTTAACCTTCTACTTGAAGTTCCAACTAGAGTGTGGTCCAATAGATTCCTTTGCCTTGTGTCTTAACATGACTGGAAGCTGTCTCTAGAAATCTATGAAAGCTATTCTGATTCCCAGTTAGATACTTGATGAGCCAAGTATTCTTATTTCTATGAATTTCTAAGACCTTGACTAGTATATATCTTAATCTGTTCATTTATACACATCTTTTAAGTCTCATTTTCTTTTACTAGTCCTTTGGGAACGCCTTCTGTATTGTTTGTCCTTTGTGCATTTGCTATTCCCTGTGGTGTGGATCTGTTCAGAGATAGCTGCTTCCATAAAATATTTCCCCCCTTTGGCAGTTGCTGTATTGTCTGTTGATTTCTACATCTAATTCCATTTCCATAATACCATTAAATATAAAACCAACTAATACAAGTGTTTCTGCCTTCTTGTTCTCTTTCTGCCGTTCACCACAAAAAATATATATATAAACCAAACTCATAAAGGACAGTTATATTTCTTTCTCCCTTTATACTTTCTTCGAATATCTTCATGCTCTTCCTTTTTTTTTGGTTCTTTTTTTCGGAGCTGGCATGCTCTTCCTTTAATTGCTCTACCTGAAGCACAAAAATCTTATAAATTTGTTTTCAAATATCTGGGGGAAAACTTGTTTTAAAATAATATGTCTCCGTAATTGATTCATAATTTTTAGAAATACCAATGTTTGGCTGTGAGGAATGAGTGGAAGCTGTGAATGGACTAGAGTTCTACAGGAAGACAAACAAACTACTCTGGAATCTTAGGGCTCAGAAAGACTGAGAAACCAACAAAAGACTGTACAGAGGCTGGAACAAGGCCCAGGCACATATGTAACAGATGTACAGCTTAGTCTCCATACAGCTCAGTCTCCATGTGCGTCCTAAAACACCTGGGACGGTCCCTAAAGCTGTTGCCTGTCTGTGGAATCTGATTCTCAACAGAGATTCTTTGTCTAAACTCAGTAAAAAAGGATGGGGAGGGGATCACAAAGATAGGAGGGGAGGGGGAAGGGTTAGGGGGCAGATGGATAGGAAACTGGGAAAGGGAATAACATTTGAAATGTAAATAAGACATACCCAATTTGGTAAAAATGGAAGAAAGAAAAAAAGGATGAACCTACCCTTGCACAAACTGGATATGCCAGGTTGGAGGATGCCATGCAGGGAGCACCCTCTCAAGGAGAGAGAGTGGGCAAAAAAAAAAGTTATGGGAAGGACAGAGATGGGATATAAATAAATATGTACCAAATTTAATTCATTATAGAGAAATTTATTCCTCTAGAAAAATTTTAAGAATTTTTTAATTATTAATTCAGAGGTTTCATCATCTAATCATCATTGAAACTCATAGAACTCAGTTGATATACATACAGCATCAAAGATTTTTACATAAATCTTATTAGGATATGAGGGAAGATAATGTCTTTTGGTAGGAAAAAAAGCAGTTTAACAGTGATCAGTATAACACCATCAATAATAGCATAAGTCAAGAGCGTATGCCCATGCGTTGAACACAGAGAAGGACTTTCCCTCAAGGCCCCTGTCAAAGGTACATAATGGGGTTGTAATCTTGAAACATCAGTACCATAATTGGAATTTAAAAGCCATAAGAAAACTCTATTATTCAAATATAAATTCTTAACAGTTACTGAAAACTATTCCAGAATGAGGAGAATATGACATTGATTTGAGGATAAATTATTTACTATATGTAATATCAGAATTTAAATATCAACTATAAAATTAAGTAAGTACTACAAATAACTCTTTTGAACAGCTTCAAATTTGTAAGTATCCTTTGAACGTGAATTTCTTCCTTCTATTCTCTTAATCAAAGTAATGAAATATTTTGTGTGATTGACACTATAAAGATTAAAATTCATGATTATTAACCTTGAACAGTCTCTGATAGATTTCCAATGTTCTGTATTTTGGAAGAAGTAATAAGTATTCAGATATATTTGCACTAATGAGGGATGTGGGAAATGCCTCAGAGGGTAGACTTTCCAGCTGAACTTTCTAAAGGACGCAGGTAAAAGCCCACCACAAGAGCCCAAATATAAGTTGTTGTTACTGAATGACACAGGGCAGAGACGGGAATCAACAGAAAGTGAACAAATTGTCCCTAAATTGGGATAATCTGTCAGAAAGAAGCTGTCTTTACCAACATAGAAAGGCAAGCATGACATCAACTGACACCTACATATTGTTCTCTGCCCTCCAAATAAAGTGTGTTCATGCACACTCTAAAATATAACATAAAACATACACATCACATATTTTGCATATACACACACATGCACACACACACACTGAGAGACAGAGAGAGAATACATTACTCATTAAATTTATAGTTTAAATAATTTAACATAATTTAATTAAAATTATAATGGTTAAATATTTAACAGCGATTAATAAAAAGCTTTATTTATATCACCCAAGTTTCAAGAAATCTCATCAGGTTAATGTAAATGTATTTTGAAAAATGATATAGAACATGAAATATTTTTAAACATTCTAATTTCATTTTATGTATTTTAGTGTTTTATCTATAGGTATGTTCATGCATGTTAATGCATGATGGATGTTTAGTGAGGCCAGAGGAGAGAGATGTAACCCTGGCCCTGGAGTTACATGTCTTTGTGAGCATCCACATAGATTCTAAAAATTTAACTTGGGTCCTCTGAAAGAGCAACCAGTGTTCTTCCCATCTGAGTCATCTTTACATTTTAGAAACATTTTACAGAATGTAATTTTATTCTACCAGTCAAGTAATTATAAGAAAAGTGTCTTAGAAAGACTAAAGCTTACAGTAGTGGGTTGGCCAGATCCTTGACAACATCTGTTGTCACCTGAGTTTTTGATCTTAGCCATTTTGATTGGTGTTAGGTTGAATCTCAGGGTTGTTTTGATTTGCATTCCTCTGATGTCTAAGGATTTTGAATATTTTTAGGTGCTTCTTGGCCATTTAATAGTCTGTAACCCATTTTTAATAGGGTTATTTGATTCTCTGGAGTCTAACTTCTTGATTTCTTTGCATATATCGGATATTAGCCCTCTATTGGACATAGATTGGTAAAGATCTTTTACCAATTTCTTGGATGTCATTTTGTCCTAATGACAATGTCCTTTGCCTTACAGAAGCTTTGCAATTTTAAGGCATCCCATTTGTCTATTGTTGATCTTAGCGCATAAGCCATCTGTATGGTATTCTGTTCAGGAAATTTATACCTGTGCCCAGGTGTTTGAGGATATTTCCCCACTTTCTCTTCTATTAGTTTTAGTGTATCTGGTTTTATGTGAGTATCCTTGATCCACTTGAACTTGAGCTTTGTACATGGTGATAAGAATGGATTGATAGATTTCTATGACAAGAACTTCGAGTCTCTGAAAGAAGAAATTGAAGATATTAGAAGATGGAAAGATCTCCCATGCTCATGGATTGGCAGGATTAATATAGTAAAAATGGTCATCTTGTAGAAAGCAATCTACAGATTCAGTGTGAACACAATCAATTTTATAACTCAATTTTCACAGAGTTTGAAAGAGCAATTTGAAAATTCATATGGAATAACAACAACAACAACAAAAAGCCAGACTATATCAGATAGCAAAAACTATTCTCAACCTTAAAAGAATTTCTGGGGGAATCACCATCCCTGACCTCAAGCAGTATTACAGAGCAATAGTGATAAAAACTGTATGGTGTTGGTACAGAGACAGGCAGGTAGATCAGTGGAAGAGAATTGAAGACCAAGAAATGAACCCACACACCTATGGTCATTTGATCTTTGACAAAGTAGCTAAAACTATTCAATGGAAAAAAGATAGCATTTTCAACAAATGGTGCTAGTTCAACTGGAGGTCAGTATGTAAAAGTTGCTTGCAATTTTTAAGTTTTATGTTTGTTTTGTATTCATTATACAAACCATTTTCAGCTAATAGTGGAAAAAGCCAGTTTAAGGTTTTGTGATATTTACGTTTCCACAAGCATGCATTTAACATCTAGAAACCACTTTGAATTGCAAATTTTGTTTAAATTTATTTTTTATTTAATTTAAATTATAATTATGTATAGTCTCCTTCTGATCCCTTCTTCCCTCTCATAATTCCTCACTCCCAAGTTCAAATGTTCCTTTTCTCCAACCATGTATGTTGCATGTAGAGATAGAAAAATAACTATAATATACATCTAGTCTATCTGTTCAATTATTTCCTGCCTGTATTTGCTTCTAGGGCTGAATGATTAATATATATTGAATAACCCATCTAAATGCTCATCCCTGTGGAATACTAATTCTCCCCTTTGAAGCGTTTGTTAATTGCTTTAGCTCTTCTACTACAGGTGGAGTCCTGTGCAATTTCTTTTTTTACATCGCTATGTCAACTGGTGAAAGAATGGTTCAGTTCTTGTTTAGGCAGTCACGATATTGAGATTTCAAGACTGTAGCTTCCCTACCCTAGCTGGTATGTAAAATATAACAGCAGACTTACTGGTCATTTTGCTCTTACAATATTTCTGCCTCCTTTACCATGTAGCAACCTGAGACTTGAATGTAGGAATTGTGTTGCTTATGTATCAACTAGACCTAAGTACCCAAGGTCAGTTCTTGGAACTTTGACCTGTTCTGTCTTCCATTATTTGTTCTAGCTTTTCTTAAAGTAGAAAGGTTCATTGAGGAGGAGAGAGTGTAAGGGTGAAGTTGTGACAGCTTCCAAGTAACCAGCCTGTCAACAAGAGTCATGGGAGTTGGTAAGTAAGGTACTTTAAAAAGTAATCTTCAAAGTTCTCTGGTGCCAGTAGATTTTCCATGTAATGTTTTGCATTTTTGCAGACCATCTGCCTAGATTATACCTAACTTTATCTATACAGGAAGCACTTAACACTTTCTTATGAAATTAAAATTATTTTAGACACAACTATATGCTAGTGTATGTTTCTAGGGCATGCTTAATGTAGGTTATGTCTAGATAGTCTGTCCAGCTTTCTAGGCATATTTATTTTTGATGTTTGTTTTTACTACTGATTGACTTACCAGGACATTGCCACAACAGAAATTGTATCAGGGTATATCTATATAAAAATTTGTATATATTTTTGGAGTACAATATAGATGGAATACACTCACATGGTGGAATTACTAAATCAAATTACATAAGAATACAAAGTCCTTGTGCGCACAGAGAAGCACTAGGGAAACCAAGAATGTTAAACATGACAGGTTGTCTCTTCAAAGTAAGAAATGTATAACCTGTTTTCTGCCCAGAAATCTAGGAATGTAAGTAATTATTAGTGTGGGGACCTTTGCGCTATTGGTATGACCAGTGGTTCCCCAGAATCTTAAAAACAGTACTGGAGGTGGATATCAACCTAGATGATCTATGTGCTAATTCTATGACTGACGTTACACCTCAACGAAACCCTTAGGCACATGTATTTTATTTATAGAACTCATATTTAGAACCCATCTTTATGGAGTATGTGACATATTTTTTTTTAAATCTTGAATGTAATTCTGTCTTATTGTGCACAGAAGGTTATTTTAATCAGGATTTTTTCCCCTAATTGTAGTATACTTAAATAAGTCTTCAATAAACTACCCAGGGTCAGACTCTAAACTTTTGGACCAACATAAGCTACTAAGTAATACTTCATTCTTGCCTCCCACAGATCAACATTCTGCTGTCCAAAGAGTTTGCAGAGACCCAAGAAAGTGATGTTTTCAGCACCATATATATTTACACTTACAGCAATTACTCCTTAACAGCATTTGTGTTCTACGACATCTTTATTCATTCTACAAAGCTGAATTAGCACGCCATTTGATTGGTAAATACACATATACTCCACCCTCACACACTGGAAATTGTCATTCTAATTTTTTAAAATATTTTATTGGATTTTTTATTTACATTTCAAATGTTATCTACTTTCCCCCACCCAACCACCCACCCCTTGCCTCATCCCACTACACTGAGGGGTCCAGTCTTGGCAGAAGCAAGGGCTTCTCCTTCTTTTGGTGCACAACAAGGCCATCCTCTGCTACATATGCAGCTGGAGCCATGTTTATACTTTGAGTGTAGTTTACTCCCTGGTAACTATGGTTGGTTGGTATTGTTGATGTTATATGGTTCCAAGATTTGCCAGCTCCTTCAATCCTTTAACTCCACCAATGGGACCCTTTTCTTGATTCAGTGGTTGGCTGGAAGCATTCACCAATCACTTTCTGTTTTTATCACCATTGCTCTGTAATATAGCTGGAGGTTAAGGGTGGTGATTCCCCCAGAATTTCTTTTATAGTTCAGGATAGTTTTCCCTATGCTGTTTTTTTTTCTTTCTTAATTCCAAATGAATGTGGAAATTGTTCTTTCTAACTCGATGAAGAATTGTGTTGGAATTTTAATGGGTGTTTTATAGGCATGATTTTATTTCAATCTTCTTATATTTCTTGTGACCAATTGTATGGTCAATTTTGCAGAAAGTATCATGATATGCTGAGAATAAGGTACATTCTTTTGTTATAGGATGAAATATTTTATATAAAATGTTTATGAAACATTTTATAAATCCATTTGGTTTATAACTTCTGTTAGTTTCTCTGTGTCTCTGTTTAGTTTCTTTTTCCATGATCTGTGCATTGATAAGAGTGGGGTATTTAAGTCTCACACTATTATTGTGTGCGGTGCAATGTGTGCTTTGAGCTTTAGTAAGTTTTCTTTTATGAATGTAGGTGCCCCTGCAGTTGCAACATAGATATTCAGGATTGAGAATTAATATTGGTGGATTTTACTTTGATAAATATGAAGTGTCCTTCCTTATCTGTTTTAATAATTTTTGGTTGAAGGTGATTTTATTTGATATTAGAATGGCTAGTCCAGTTTTTTTTTTTTATTAACTTGAGTATTTCTTATATACATTTCGAGTGTTATTCCCTTTCCCGGTTTCCGGGCAAACATCCCCTCCCCCCACCCCTTCCTTATAGGTGTTCCCCTCCCAACCCTCCCCCCATTGCCGCCCTCTCCCCCATAGTCTAGTTCACTGGGGGTTCAGTCTTAGCAGGACCCAGGGCTTCCCCTTCCACTGGTGTTCTTACTAGGATATTCATTGCTACCTATGGGGTCAGAGTCCAGGGTCAGTCCATGTATAGTCTTTAGGTAGTGGCTTAGTCCCTGGAAGCTCTGGTTGCTTGACATTGTTGTACATATGGGGTCTCGAGCCCCTTCAAGTTCTTCCAGTTCTTTCTCTGATTCCTTCAACGGGGGACCTATTCTCAGTTCAGTGGTTTGCTGCTGGCATTCGCCTCTGTATTTGCTGTATTCTGGCTGTATCTCTCAGGAGCGATCTACATCCGGCTCCTGTCGGTCTGCACTTTTTGCTTCATCCATCTTGTCTAATTGGGTGGCTGTATATGTATGGGCCACATGTGGGGCAGGCTCTGAATGGGTGTTCCTTCAGTCTCTGTTTTAATCTTTCCCTCTCCCTTCCCTGCCAAGGGTATTCTTTTTCCTCATTTAAAGAAGGAGTGAAGCATTCACATTTTGATCATCCGTCTTGAGTTTCGTTTGTTCTAGGGATCTAGGGTAATTCAAGCATTTGGGCTAATAGCCACTTATCAATGAGTGCATACCATGTATGTCTTTCTGTGATTGGGTTAGCTCACTCAGGATGATATTTTCCAGTTCCAACCATTTGCCTACGAATTTCATAAACTCGTTGTTTTTGATAGCTGAGTAATATTCCATTGTGTAGATGTACCACATTTTCTGGATCCATTCCTCTGTTGAAGGGCATCTGGGTTCTTTCCAGCTTCTGGCTATTATAAATAAGGCTGTGATGAACATAGTGGAGCACGTGTCTCTTTTATATGTTGAGGCATCTTTTGGGTATATGCCCAAGAGAGGTATAGCTGGATCCTCAGGCAGTTCAATGTCCAATTTTCTGAGGAACCTCCAGACTGATTTCCAGAATGGTTTTACCAGTCTGCAATCCCACCAACAATGGAGGAGTGTTCCTCTTTCTCCACATCCTCGCCAGCATCTGCTGTCACCTGAGTTTTTGATCTTAGCCATTCTCACTGGTGTGAGGTGAAATCTCAGGGTTGTTTTGATTTGCATTTCCCTTATGACTAAAGATGTTGAACATTTCTTTAGGTGTTTCTCAGCCATTCGGCATTCCTCAGCTGTGAATTCTTTGTTTAGCTCTGAACCCCATTTTTTAATAGGGTTATTTGTTTCCCTGCGGTCTAACTTCTTGAGTTCTTTGTATATTTTGGATATAAGGCCTCTATCTGTTGTAGGATTGGTAAAGATCTTTTCCCAATCTGTTGGTTGCCGTTTTGTCCTAACCACAGTGTCCTTTGCCTTACAGAAGCTTTGCAGTTTTATGAGATCCCATTTGTCGATTCTTGATCTTAGAGCATAAGCCATTGGTGTTTTGTTCAGGAATTTTTTTTCCAGTGCCCATGTGTTCCAGATGCTTCCCTAGTTTTTCTTCTATTAGTTTGAGTGTGTCTGGTTTGATGTGGAGGTCCTTGATCAACTTGGACTTAAGCATTGTACAGGGTGATAAGCATGGATCGATCTGCATTCTTCTACATGTTGCCCTCCAGTTGAACCAGCACCATTTGCTGAAAATGCTATCTTTTTTCCATTGGATGGTTTTGGCTCCTTTGTCAAAAATCAAGTGACCATAGGTGTGTGGGTTCATTTCTGGGTCTTCAATTCTATTCCATTGTTCTATCTGTCTGTCTCTGTACCAATACCATGCAGTTTTTATCACTATTGCTCTGTAATACTGCTTGAGTTCAGGGATAGTGATTCCCCCTGAAGTCCTTTTATTGTTGAGGATAGCTTTAGCTATCCTGGGTTTTTTGTTATTCCAGATGAATTTGCAAATTGTTCTGTCTAACTCTTTGAAGAATTGGATTGGTATTTTGATGGGGATTGCATTGAATCTGTAGATTGCTTTTGGTAAAATGGCCATTTTTACTATATTAATCCTGCCAATCCATGAGCATGGGAGATCTTTCCATCTTCTGAGGTCTTCTTCAATTTCTTTCCTCAGTGTCTTGAAGTTCTTATTGTACAGATCTTTTACTTGCTTGGTTAAAGTCACACCGAGGTACTTTATATTATTTGGGTCTATTATGGAGGATGTCGTTTCCCTAATTTCTTTCTCGGCTTGTTTCTCTTTTGTATAGAGGAAGGCAACAGATTTATTTGAGTTAATTTTATACCCAGCCACTTTCCTGCAGTTGTTTATCAGCTTTAGTAGTTCTCTGGTGGAACTTTTGGGATCACTTAAATATACTATCATGTCATCTGCAAATAGTGATATTTTGACCTCTTCTTTTCCGAACTCTATCCCCTTGATCTCCTTTTGTTGTCTGATTGCTCTGGCTAGAACTTCAAGAATTATATTGAATAAGTAGGGAGAGAGTGGGCAGCCTTGTCTAGTCCCTGATTTTAGTGGGATTGCTTCAAGTTTCTCTCCATTTAGTTCAATGTTAGCAACTGGTTTGCTGTATATGGCTTTTACTATGTGTAGGTATGGGCCTTGAATTCCTATTCTTTCCAGGACTTTTATCATGAAGGGGTGTTGACTTTTGTCAAATGCTTTCTCAGCATCTAATGAAATGATCATGTGGTTCTGTTCTTTCAGTTTGTTTATATAATGGATCACGTTGATGGTTTTCCGTATATTAAACCATCCCTGCATGCCTGGGATGAAGCCTACTTGATCATGGTGGATGATTGTTTTGATGTGCTCTTGAATTCGGTTTGCCAGAATTATATTGAGTATTTTTGCGTCGATATTCATAAGGGAAATTGGTCTGAAGTTCTCTTTCTTTGTTGTGTCTTTGTGTGGTTTAGGTATAAGAGTAATTGTGGCTTCGTAGAAGGAATTCGGTAGGGCTCCATCTGTTTCAATTTTGTGGAATAGTTTGGATAATATTGGTATGAGGTCTTCTATGAAGGTTTGATAGAATTCTGCACTAAACCCGTCTGGACCTGGGTTCTTTTTGGTTGGGAGACCTTTAATGACTGCTTCTATTTCCTTAGGAGTTATGGGGTTGTTTAACTGGTTTATCTGTTCCTGATTTAACTTCGATACCTGGTATCTGTCTAGGAAATTGTCCATTTCCTGAAGATTTTCAAGTTTTGTTGAATATAGGTTTTTATAGTAAGATCTGATGATTTTTTGAATTTCCTCTGAATCTGTAGTTATGTCTCCCTTTTCATTTCTGATTTTGTTAATTTGGACGCACTCTCTGTGTCCTCTCGTTAGTCTGGCTAAGGGTTTATCTATCTTGTTGATTTTCTCAAAGAACCAACTTTTGGTTCTGTTGATTCTTTCTATGGTCCTTTTTGTTTCTACTTGGTTGATTTCAGCTCTGAGTTTGATTATTTCCTGCCTTCTACTCCTCCTGTGTGTATTTGCTTCTTTTTGTTCTAGAGCTTTTAGGTGTGCTGTCAAGCTGCTGGCATATGCTCTTTCCTGTTTCTTTCTGCAGGCACTCAGCGCTATGAGATTTCCTCTTAGCACAGCTTTCATTGTGTCCCATAAGTTTGAGTATGTTGTATCTTCATTTTCATTAAATTCTAAAAAGTTTTTAATTTCTTTCTTTATTTCTTCCTTGACCAGGTTATCATTGAGTAGAGCATTGTTCAATTTCCACGTATATGTGGTCATTCTTCCCTTATTGTTATTGAAGACCAGTTTTAGGCCGTGGTGGTCCGATAGCACGCATGGGATTATTTCTATCTTTCTGTACCTGTTGAGGCCCTTTTTTGACCAATTATATGGTCAATTTTGGAGAAAGTACCATGAGGAGCTGAGAAGAAGGTATATCCTTTTGCTTTAGGATAGAATGTTCTATAAATATCAGTTAGGTCCATTTGGCTCATGACTTCTCTTAGTCTGTCGACATCACTGTTTAATTTCTGTTTCCATGATCTGTCCATTGATGAGAGTGGGGTGTTGAAATCTCCCACTATTATTGTGTGAGGTGCAATGTGTGTTTTGAGCTTTAGTAAGGTTTTTTTTACGTATGTAGGTGCCCTTGTATTTGGGGCATAGATAATTAGGATTGAGAGTTCATCTTGGTGGATTTTTCCTTTGATGAATATGCAGTGTCCTTCCTTATCTTTTTTGATGACTTTTAGTTGGAAATT